>NW_017307593.1:295581-343255 GCF_000935625.1 Nanorana parkeri | reverse complement strand
ACTCTCGGCGATCCACGCCCCCCCTCGCAGTGACGCTCTCGCCGGTCCACGCCCCCAGCAGCGCCGCTCGTTTAAAAAAGTAAAACCAGCCCTACTTGTCCGTAACAGGGCTAAAACAGTGAAAAAACTACTTGCCCGGCGCCCGGAACTACATGTCCCGGGCGTCGCGCGATACGAATTCCACACCCCTGCTTGAACAGTGGATGGTAATTGTGGTTTTGTCGTTTTTTGTTAATTGATTAAACATTTTATACAATTTTATTGAAAAGAATAGGTCAACTCTACCCAAAATTTATAGTTCAGATCTAAGTGAGCAATCAATTATCTCTAGCATTGTTGTAGTAGGTTTGCAGAACTAAGATCTTGTGAAATGATCTTCCACCACTGGAGCTGCCAAAAGATATAAGAAGCCAACATGGGGCTTTTGTACGAGAAGTGTTGTAATACAAGAATTACCTATTGTCCATAGCAATTCATCAAAATACTTGCCTCATTCTAAACTCCTAGTTGCAGAACAGAAATTACAGTTAAAAGATGATTGGTTGCTATGAGTAATCATAAATGTTTCATAACTTCTATGCCATTTACATTGCCACCAAGTAAGGCCCCTCCAAAACCCACTGGCTTATTGGGTTCTATTTACTCAGTTTAATTTCCCTTGTCCTCTTTCCTATGTTTGGTAATTTACAATATTTATTACTCCTATTGTGCTTATAAAAACAAAAAAAGGAGGTGTTGATTAAGCTGCAGATTTTTTGTTTCTAGTCTTTTGTGATTATATGCCTGAAAATTTGACAGAATGGAATACCTTGAAGAAACCATCAATATCACCACAACCACAGGGCCGGATTTCCCACAAGGCCAACCAAGACCCGGCCTTGGGGCAGCAGGGGTGTGGATTCCCATCTCCTTATGCCCGGGACATGCAGTTCTGGGCGCCAGGCGGGTAGTTTTCTACATTTAGCCCTGCTTTGGGCAAGCAGGGCTAAATGTAGAGCAGGGAAGGCGCCGCTCGTTGCCAAGAACACTTGTATGCAGCCTGCAGGTCTGCCATTCTCCATTGGGGGGGCGGGGGTTGGCGAGTAGGGGGGTGAATTGAGGAACCTGGCCATGGGGCAGCAGAGAGAGCAAATCGGCCCTGCACAACCACCATCCGCATTAACATGTTAGGATGACAATACTCCTGCTCACATTATGATCTACTGTACAGAGGATCATGGAAAGGGTCAGCTAAAAAAAAAAACACAGATTTTAGGTAACTAACACTCAAATGTATGATTGAGCCAAAATGTATTTGAGCCAAAGGGTGGTTTTATTTAACTGGCTGTACGTCAACCTTAAAAAGGTGAAATATTGTTTCTTTATATGTTAAAGACATGTGAAAGATAAGTATATAAATACACCAATGTCTGTTCACGTTTTAAAGACCTTATTCCCCTCTATACATTTAGAGATCATATATGTACACGGGGGCGATAGGATTTGTATATTACAACAACCTACTAACTGCTACAACCCATGGCCACTACTCAGTAGAGCTTACTATTAGACCTTTCTCCTGCCTGTGACACAGTTGGCCAACTGCTCCTGCTCAAAAACTCTACTCTCTTGGCCTCCAAGACTTTTTACTCTTTCCTGGTTCTCCTTCTACCTAATCGAAGCGCTCCTTAATTGTTAGGTAGAACTCTACTTCTTCCTCTCCTCTTTCCACAGGGGTCCCCCAAATCGGAACCCTTATAAATCGCCATCTACACCTCCTTCCTCGGTCAGCTGATAACCTTACATGGGCTTCCTATACCATCTCTATTCTAACAACACCCAAGTCTATCTCTCCACTCCTAAGCTCACCCCCTTTGTCTCTTTGTGCCTCGCTAACTTACTGACATATCAGTATAGATGTCACCCCACTTAAAACTCATTTTTTCCAAAACAGAGTTCATGATATTTTTTCCCCGCTATGCACCATTCCCTGACTTTTCCATTGAGATCAATATCATAACTATCCTTCCCTCCCCACATGTCAGGGTGCTAGATGTAATCTTGGACTCTGACCTGTCCTTTTCAGTCCCACATCCAATTGTTGTCTGCATCTTGCTGCCTTTAGCTCTGTAGCATTTCCAAAATATGCCCCTTTCTTAACCAAAGAAACCACAAAGTGACCAATTCTCTTGAGCCTCCCCCATCCTTTAGAATTCCCCAGCCCCAAACTGTCCGGCTATCCCGTATTCTGCCTTTATGTAATCCCTGAAAAGTATTTTCATCCGGGAAGCCTATCAGGCCTCTACCCAACCACTGTAACTGTACTTTCTCAAACAACTCATCCCTACACAGTTACTTTCCTTTTGTATCACTTGCCCCTCCCTTTTAAATGATACGTTCTTACAAGCAGGGCCCTCCAAACCTTCTTGTCTTGTGTGAATTGTATTGCAACTGTACTTTCTCCCTTTATTTAAGCCTGTTGGCACTATATAAATCCTGAATTATAATAATAAATTACATATACAGACTCAGCTGTCTGCTTTATAGAGTTGATCATCTTCCCATCACACTGAAAAGCTATCAAATTGGGTCTCATTGACTGAAAACAAGAGATTTGTGAAGGCTCTAATGACATGAAATACCCCACATGCACCTGGTAACCAGAAACCATATGACCTTTGCCTAAGTTTTATGTTGCATGATGATGATGGAAGCCTCCTAGAAAAGGTAATACTTAAATTATGTGATTAAGTAATGCTGAAATGTGCCCCATTAATGTGTTACATTTATTGAGGAGTCCACTTGGAGGGCATCTATAGTGAAGTTTTGTTGTTGCATAGAGTAGGGAATGGTTAAAACCCTTTTTGCGGTTTGTGTCCTTTTGGGGTATTTTTCTTCAGTACCTGCCCTGTAGAGGCTTAACAGGCAATCAAGGGAATTCATCAAAACTGGAGCAGAGAAAATCTGGAGCGGCTGTGCACGGCAACCAATCAGCTTCTCTCTTTCATTTTCAAATCTTAACTGTACAAACTGAAGAGAGAAGCTGATTGGTTGCCATGCACAGCTGCTCCAGATTTTGTCTGCTCCAGTTTTGATGAATTCCCCTCAATGAAAATAAACCTCCTCAAGGTGAGGAGAAATCTCCTCTTAATTGTCACTGGAACAAACCTCCTTACTTTTCTCTTATAATTCCCCTAAACTTCTGTTCCAGCTACCACTGTAAAAGTTTGGACTTCCCATCACTTTCTGCCCAAGTGACAATGGCCGCAAGGACAAACAGAGGACAAATCTCTCCATTGGGACAGCAAACTATCAGGAGATTTAAGCGTTCCCTACTCAATTAAAAACAAAAACAAAAATTGGCTAGATATGCAGTTTAAAGTGGCTGAATATTCAACATGGTGCAATAAAAAAACAATACACAATTATACTTCTAAACAAAGCTAAAACAAGTAGGTCAATGTGCAGGTACTTCCATCTTAACAAAACACAAAAGAAGCAAAGATCATTATCAGATGATGAATAAGAGCCTCTCACATTTTACAGTCACCCTACAGGAAACTTGAGCAATTCTTTAGAAATATTATTCAGTGATCACACGTCAAATCTAATTGCTGGCAGTGTTCATGCATTCATTTCTGCTGTGACAGTTTAAAATAAATGCCTGGAGCAGTAAAAGTTGTTAAGAAGTGTGTGGACATTTCTTAAAAGAAAAAAAAATAGAACAGTAAATATTGCAATGGCTTAGTGTGTGGTTCACGGGCATTACATCCCAGGGTCAATCAATAGGAAAAACTTTCTGGGATCCATTACCCAGATAGTGGATAAAGAGGGGCTTTTAACTGATGCTCATGTAAAGGGGAAAAAAACAATCATATTCTTCATAAAATCATCTCATTTTATTTATTGATAACAAAAATACAAACTATAACAAGAGATGCCTAAAAGTTTAAATATAAAAAGCATTGAGGCACACTGTATATAAATATTATATACATAACCCGACCTGGACCTTGAACTAAATCAAAAAAATCATCCATAATGTTATCCAACGAGTTGTTTTCTTTAAAAAAAATAGATATTCCGAAATGTTGAGAATATATCTGTAAAACATAAGTCCAGGCAACTGGACTTGCTGTATTTTTCTTGAAGACGTTTCACTGGTCATCCAACCAGCTTTCTCAATTCAGAAATACAGCAAGTCCAGTTGCCTTGACATTTTTTTACAGATATACCATGACCTGGATGAATGAGAACCTTCACAAACATGTTGAGAATATAGTTTAGCAAGGGTCCTAGTTCTCAACACTTTTCACGATCATGCTTCCTCAGGAGAAAGACTGTTTTTTACTAGTATAGGGGAGCTTGAAAAAGTAAGTAAGTAGACCTGCAAGGGCGAACTCAAAACCGCAGGCGGCGTTCTCAACCCACCTGGGGGGACCGCCAGGGCGTATATATAAAAGGTATGGCTGGACGAACTGACACAGTAAATCTTGGTTTTTACTGATAAGAAGTATCCCAGGCATAGGTCCTAACGGTCTGCCTAAAAAAACAGTATACGGCAAGCTTTACTAATCGAGTCCCCAAGAGATATTAAAGAGAGGTGGGGAGGGAAGGACGGGCTTTGAAACAACTGTTAGGTACTCCAACACCTAAAAAACACTGAAATACTGCATCAAATTTAAGAGAATTGACACTTGTGCTTCCCTGACTGCTTCCTGTGTCTGACAACCAATCAGCTTACATAGACATACTACTACAGCAAGACTGATTTCAGTTTTCTGATGGTATTCAACAGCATTCAGAGAGATTTTATGCAATTATAACACTGAACTAAAAATACATTTCAAGTCCTTAGAAGGGACGCCTTTTATGTGTATGCTCTGGAGAGGGTCACCTTATACAAACTGCATTGTTTTAAGAGGGATTAAGTAATTCTAAGATTTACCTGTTACAAGTGATATTAAGGGCCAGTTGCCTTTTACAATAAGCCCTCTTAATGACACATCGCTAAACAAATATTTACATGCATTACATTACATATTTGGTTAATCAGTCAGCATAAAGTTGCAGGTATTTTCTATGAAGTGTCTTTTTCTGTTTCTACAAACCCTCAGTTATGCCTTCAGTCATCATTACGCCACATCTGCGAACTCCATTTGCACAATGGCTGCAATAAAAACTATGAATCTGCCTTGAGAAGTTTACTTTGGCTGCTTCTCTGTTGGCATGTTACCATTGTCAGCTGGCTCTAGTCACGACTAAAATATACGGACTTCCTTGTGAAGAAAAAAAAAATTAAAAAAAAAAGCACATTACATTACACGTAAATAAACCATTTCACCACTGACTTACTTTCCCAGTTTTGGCTAAAGTCACTCAGTGCTGAATGTGATTACGAAACATAATTATGTTTATTGTCTCAAATAGTGAGATGATTCTCTCTGACGCACTTGCTTATCCCAGACTGCCTGACCCCATTAGAACTGAAATACATTTAGCCTTAGAGCACTTGGGTGGTATTTTGGCACCTACTTCATGTCTGCATCCTTCTCAGCTAAAAGGGAACAAGACAACAGCATAATAGGAATTCCCCTTTTAGACAGCCGTCCCCAGAAAAAGGTGTACCTTGGAAGATTTCCACTCACCTCTTGTTCTGGTGACAACTCTGACAATGGTCACCAGTACAAATAGAAGGGTGAATCTTCCCAGCATGAACACAGACAGCAATTGGACAGAGGGTTTAAACCTTCCCCAATCAATCCAAAACATAAAAGGTTTTGCCTTGAGATGCACTTTAAGTCTATTCCGGTGGAGGGTACAGAAACAGAGTGTACCAAGGCTTACATAACCCAAACCTTCCATTTCTAGGGCAAGATTAGCTTTAAGCCACGAACTGTAGTCATTACTGACCTTGACAAAGGTAGCAACCCTACTTTGTTTAAAAGAGAAGCTGCTGCCACAACCAATAGGGAGCCTCCATAAAAATGTGTGGATGGGGGGCGTGTCCAGGACATGGCGCCGAGCACAAGCTAATTCCCAGAGCTCAGCAGACCCAGAGGATATGTTTCAGTGGATCTTTCTCCCTCTCACCCCATTGACCCATGAAGCGGACCGGGAAGGCACCGAAGACACCCCGTGCCCATACGAGCCAGAAAAAGCAGTCCAGGATGGAGGCGTACATGTCCCCCCAGGACTCGAGGCCTAAGCCGCAGGAGCGGCCCGGGGCACACACGCACTCCACCACGACGGGACATACCCAAACCTCCCCTCACCATGATGCCTCCGGTTTCTCGGACGAGGCGACGCTTCCACTCCAACCGCCATCCCCGGCCTTCTCCTCACCTGACGTGGGATCGGATGGGCCCTCACCATGGGCGCGGGCACCCGTCTCCCCGCTAGGCCGCCCGGGCCTAGGAGTAGACCCGGAGCTCCGGTCTCTCCTGGCTGCTCTCCCGACGCGGGCCGACATGCAGGGGGTGATTTACCAGCTGGTGCCCTCGCTCGGATCGGACTTGGCGGAGGTACGTGCGGGGGTGGAGAGGCATGAGAGGAGACTGGAGGTGCTGGAGGATGCAGATCAGACCCTGGAGAACAAGGTGACCCGCCTGGAGGCCTCCATCTTACACCAACAGACCCATATGGCCCAGATGCAGCTGGAGGACTCAGAAAACCGTAACCGCCGCAAGAGCCTGCGGTTGCGGGGAATCCCAGAGGCCACAGGGGGTTCTGAGTTGAGAGGGGCGGTCACAGCCATATTCAATTCTTTACTAGACAGACCCCCGACGGAGCAGATTGAGCTAGATCGAGTACACAGGTCCTTGGGCCCCATGGGGGCTGACGCTAACAGACCCAGAGACGTCTTATGCAGAATAAATTTTTTTAACATCAAAGAGGAGATACTGCGGAGAGCATGGAGACAGGGGACGGTGGATTTTGATGGAGTGGAGGTCCTGATCCTTCCTGACGTGTGCCCCAGACCCTATACCGCAGACGTCTCTTGAAACCCCTCACTGATCTGCTGCAATCTAAAAGGGATCACCTACAGGTGGGGATTCCCATTTTCACTTCTAATTGGGAGAGGGGACCACTTCTTCAGGCTGGTTCACCCTCGCCAGGTGCTGGACTTGACCGCCTTTTTGGAATGCGAAGACCTATTGCTGCCAGATTGGTTGGAGGTTCCTTCCTTGGATTCTACTTCATCCTCATCCGCCAGACCTGGGAGGCCCTTGGGACGTCGCAGAAGCCGTCAGTGGTCTGCAACGCGACCGTCACGGAGAGCCCAACCCATGGACCCGGAGGCCTGAAACATACCCGCTGACGTACCAACCGTCAGTTCTACGCGGTATCGTGCTGACCCCTGGATTTGACCTTGTTTCTCTCCTGTAGACTCGCAGTGAGGACAGCCGACACGAATCTCAAGACTATGTACCCTCAAGTTGAGACCCTGCTAACCCTGACTGCAGAGGAATTCCCTTCCCCTCGCAAATAGGACCTGTACATACTAATACCTTTTTGTTTACAGTGTGACACGTAGTCCTTAGCAACTGCATTGATGTGGCCCGTTCACGGAGACCGTTTAATGATATAAGAGGGATTGGGCTGCTGGTCCTGGGACACCCCCTGCATGCCCAACTGCTCTCCCCTATATTAGGGCGGTTTCCCAGGCCCAACGAAACAGCGTCACTGGGGTATAGCTGTTTCCTGCATGTTTTCTCACTTGCTGATTTGGCAGCTTTGAGACAAGTTAAGTCTTAGTAGAGATCCAGGGGGGCTTCCTAGGTCCTTCATGTAATGCCTCTGTAACCCCTGAGGAGGTAGAATCTCGGGTCCCAGGGAACTCAGGATGGGGGCGGGTCATGTCCTATTAATAGCGAGGGACGGAGCTGGTGTTACTACAACATACCCACCCTGGGATGCATCTCTCAGTGTCGCTGTGTTCGGACTACTCCCCCGTTGTGTTTCCTCTCCTACGCGGAGATATACCATAGGTACACTCTTGTTTAGTGTGTGTGCACTTTTCCCACATGGTGGTCAAACATTCTCACCTCTGTGTGTTTTCAAACTCGTTTGTCTCTTCCTTCCCCTTTTCTCCAGGTGTTGGTCTGCCCGTTATCCTGGTGCACCATCGGTTGGGTCCGCTGTCTCTTTCTGGAATCTCCCGTCGCCGAGTCACGGAAGAGTAATACGAGGTGTCGTACTTTGTCATTTGTTTATCTATTTAACTTAAAGTATAGAGGTCAAAATGCCTGAACTTAGAATCACTTCTTTCAATGTACGTGGCCTCCATGTCCCTGAAAAAAGGTCATGTTTACTGAACGAACTGTGGCGCTCGAGGACCCATGTAGCGTTCTTACAGGAGACCCATTTTAAGAGCGGACACATCCCCAGAATGGGCAATAGTCGATATCCCACCGCCTACCATGCCCCCTCCCCGGACTCCAAATCCAAGGGGGTTAGTATAGTGCTGGCGCATTCGGTCCCTTGGACGTACATGGACCACTTTGCAGACCCGAAGGGACGTGTATTGTTCCTTAAGGGGGACCTTCATGGCCACAGAGTGACCTTGGTGGCAATTTATGCTCCGAACACTGGACAGGTGCCCTTTCTAGGCTCTCTATGTCCCCAACTTCTCACATTTGCTGAGGGACTTTGGGTGGTAGGAGGCGACTTTAATATGGTGCTGGATCCATCCATGGACTCGTCTGCGGGAATATCCCGCATTACGCATGCCCAACGGAGACGGGTTAAACGGACTCTGTTTGACCTCCAGTTAATCGATCCGTGGCGTATCAGTAACCCTACGGGCAGGGACTACACCCACTATTCAGCCCCACATCAGTCATACTCGATAGATTTTTTCTTACTGCAGCACGCCGCCCTGCCTTTGGTGTCGGGGGTATCAATTGGCACCTCGACGATACCTGACCACTCCCCCATACACCTGCAGGTCTCCGTGGGTGAAGGGGGCCGTCGGCCCTTTTCGTGGCGCCTGAACGAGTCCTTGATACAGGATCCTGACATGGCGGCCTCAATACAGTCGGACCTAGCCAGCTATTTTAGGGACAACGCATCTCCTATACAGAAACCCCTGAAATTATGGGAAGCACACAAGTGTGTGATACGGGGCTCCCTTATCATCCTGGGGTCCAGGCGTAAACGCCAACGCCTAAAGAGAGTAGAGGATCTGTACGCCCACTTACGGACCCTTGAACTGTGTCACAAACAGACGCTAAAAGCGGATACTTTGGCGGCTTTAACTAAAACTAGGACTGAGCTCAACGAGCTCTTGATGGATAGGGTGAAGGCCCAATTGTCCAGGTCGCGTCGCACGTTCTACGAATTCGGAAACAAGCCAGGGCGTCTTTTAGCTAACGCCCTGAAGTCCTCGCGCACACGGTCGCTCATACCCTCCCTCCGCGCCACGAACGGCCACCTGATCTCCCGATCGGACGAGATAGCAGCCCAATTTCATGCCTTTTATCAAAAACTGTATAATCTAAACCCGACCATGAATGTGTCCTCCTGCGAGGCGCGTGCCTTAGCGATCAAACAATACCTGCTTAAATCGGGTATGCCCCGCCTGACGGACTTGGACAGCCAGGCATTAGAAGCACCCATCTCTCGAGCTGAATTCAATAGAGCCCTGAAAGAATCAAAACCGGGTAAGGCTCCAGGCCCGGATGGGCTTACCCTTTCTTATTACAAACAGTTCCCAGACCTCCTGGGCGATCATTTTGTCCTGGCATATAACTCCTTCCTGCTGGGTCATACTCTACCCCGGGATTCCTTGCGAGCTCAGATCTCGGTTATACCAAAGGAGGGCAAGGATCCAGCACAATGCACCAGTTACAGACCCATTTCATTGCTGAATGTTGACCTGAAGCTGTTCACACGTATTTTGGCCTCCAGATTGCTCCCAGCTGTGGGTGAGCTCGTGGACCGCAACCAGGTTGGCTTTGTCCCGGGCCGAGAGGCCCGAGACAACACCATCAGGACCCTGAATGTGGTCCACCTAGCACGTTCCATGTCTAGACCTCTTCTTCTGCTGTCGTTAAACGCGGAGAAAGCTTTCGATAGGGTAGACTGGACATTCCTGAGGGAGACGCTAATACATGTGGGCTTGGGAATCAATATGAGGCAATGGATAGGCTCGTTGTACTCGAACCCCACGGCAGTGGTCAGAATAAATGGGATCTTGTCTGAGCCCTTCGACGTTTCGAATGGTACTCGTCAGGGTTGCCCTTTGTCCCCTCTTATATTCCTTCTCTCCTTGGAGCCACTTCTCAGGACGATACAGGCGTCCCCAGATATCAGTGGCCTGGAGTGCAAAGTGGGTCACCAGAAAGTTGCAGCCTATGCGGATGATCTCCTGCTCTATGTATCAAACCCAGAAATATCACTGCCCAACATTTTACAAGCTCTGGAGACCTATGGACGTCTCTCCAATTTCAAACTGAATCTCAGTTAATTGGAGGCACTTAACATCACGATCCCTACCAACCGCCTAAGCGGCCTCCAGAGGTCTTTTCCGTTTAAATGGGCATCATCTTACATCACATACCTAGGAGTATCTATCCCAGCAGACATCAAAGATACCTTTGCTTTGAACTTCCTCCCCATTCAGAAACGCATCGTTGCAGACCTGAAGTTCTGGGACCGTTCCACGTTTACGTGGATGGGTCGCAATCGCATTTTAAAAATGACAGTTCTGCCCAGACTACTTTACCTCTTTCAAACGTTGCCAATTACAGTTCCTGACACTGGGATTGAGTTTTCCAGACCCTGCTCTCTATTACAGAGCGACCCACCTAGCAGTGGTTGTGGACTGGTGTTGTACACCTTTGGGATGAATTAGAGCAGAGACTGCGAGCCAGGCCTTCTCGTCCAACATCAGTACCTGACCTCACTAATGCACTTCTGGGAGGTCAAACATTCCCATATTCACATTACTAAACCTTGTGGACGCCTTCCCGGAAGAGTTGAAGCTGTTATAGGTGCAAAGGGTGGGCCAACTCAATTTTGAACTGGATGGACCTGTGTCTTTATTCAACCTCACCAACCATGTAACCCTATTTGAACATGCTCATCACACCCAAACAATCAGCTTTCTCTATTACAAGTCATATTACAAGATTTGTTATTAAGATAAAGAATTTACACATATATCAGTTCATGAAAGGTTTAATTAAAACAAATCCAGTCAGGTCTGAGTATGTGTACTTAACATGACTTAGGAGAATCAGACTGGAAGCTCAATGGCTTTAATCTTAATCTTGGCATTCACTATTCCCACCTGGCTTTTATGCTAGTTGAAAACCCATGGTTGCCCGTAGCCTTATCTTTTCAATGGACTGACCTTGCACTACACCAGGTGATGGTCTCAGCTGGGACTCAAATACATTACTTGGGCTAGTGAGTGAGCTACCATTTACCGAGCAAAAAGCCTGGTTCAGATGGGCCTGAACTGTTGCGTAACCTTCTCTAAGAGCAACAGAGGTCAATGCTTGGAACTTGGGACCACTTTGCCTTCAATTTTAGGCAAAGTGGTCCCAAGCCTAGATTTAAAGTAATTAGCAATATACAGATATGGACACCAATAGGAAATTTAGCTGACATAGGCAGCCAGTGACACTAGGCAAATGGCAAAGTGAAAATTAAATAAAGGTAATTTGTTCAAACCAAGAGAGGTTTACTGAACAGAGTGCAGCTAAAGAAGTGAAAATTACAGGGAGTTTAAATGTCAACATGTATGTATCACTGGCTTCCTTTAAATGAATGGACATAGGCAGCAACTACGCCTAATGCTCATGGCTGCTTTGCCAAGCTTGAGCGATACCTTCACAAGCACAGCTAAGAATTAACTATACAATAAATTATATTGACAACTGTATGGATCACGTTTCTTCTACATACATGAGAGCTATTTTAATGCACTCATACTATATGTGCCATTTACTTGCAAGCTCATAAGGGTACAGACATGTGATACAATGTAAATGGTTATTAAACCTTAAAATACATTTCCGATGTAAAAATACATTTGATTGTTTTAATACACAGCTGGATTAAAATATAGATCATGGTTAGCCAAACTTTTGCCTTCCAAAGCTATGAATGCACAGATACTTTTTTTTTCTATATAGAGTACGAGAACCAATATTTTGCTATAGGTACTCGCCGATACCAAGTACCGATACCATGCTTCCGCTGGCATGGAGCCGGCTTCACGGGCAGTCAGGAAGCCGGGCGGCGGGTAATGATATGCCGCCCGGCTTACTGTTTGGTCAGTGCGATTGTGATTAACCGGGAAACCAGCTTCCCCGCAAATCAGGAAGCTGGGCGGCAAGTAGTGACCCGGCTCTCGGCTTCCTGATTGGCCGGGAAGCCGGCTCATTGCTGACTGGCTGGAAGGCTGGCTTCCCAGCCAATCAGCTTTGACCCAGCTTCCCAGCCAATCAGGAAGACGGGAGGTGGGTCATTACTCCCCACCCGTCTTCCTGACTGCCTGGGAAGACGGCTCCATGTTCCCCTATGACAGTGACGGTCAGAGGAAATCTTCCTCTGACCGGAAGTTTCTGTATCTGAGCATTTGGGCGAGTACGAGTACTCACCCAAATACTTGGAATCGGCACCAATACCAATAATATTAATAGGTATCAATATCGGTGCATCCCTAGTTAAAACTACAAATCCCATCATTGGAGTCATGTTTGTGGCTGACAGAGTCTTGCAATGTCTTAGGGGACCTGTAGTTTCACAGCTGGAGGGCTGAAGTTTGATTACTGCTTATATTAAACATTAATTACAGTTAATGTTCATTCCACACACTGTTTTTACAGTGATAAGAATATTAGAATATATTGTTCAATTTTTTATCTACAAACACAAACTGATGAATAAGGCACAAGGGTCCCTTGTTGGTTGTCGCTCAACACTTAGTCATCATTTGTCCCTCATCACTCATCCCTTGTCAAACATCGCTTGTCACTTTTCCCCATCATTTCACAGATAAAATAATTTTTATCTACTGAACGATGTTCCACCCCATGCTGGACGTTTCACAATAGCATACAGATGCCCTAAAATAGATTCCGTAGCTGCGAGCCACACTGACAGTAAAATGTTTAGGAGTTGAGGAAAACTACATGCCACAACATGGAGATAACCCACTGGCAATTATGAAATGCCAACTACTCAAACAGTTCTAATCCCCCGAGATTAAGAAGCCACTTGATCAAACATATTTAGAAGGTGTCCGTGACATATTAAATGACTTGTGGACAGAGCTGGGTTTTGTGATGTTCCAAGAGAAACAGCAAAAGTTCAAAAAGGATAAATCTTAAGACTCTAGGAAAACACAAAATCCAGTCAAACATAACAAACAAATGATAAAGCTATTTTTTCTATGTCCAAAAAAAACGTATTCCCGTCTCCTTTGCCTGCCACAAAGTCCAATGCAGCTAGAAGTCAGGACAATTGTAGTTTTCATTCACAGATCACAGTGGGGTGACATGCAGCTGCCAAAACCAACTGCACGTCCCCATTCACACCACATCCAGATCATCTCCAGACCAGACCAGATTGTTTCCAGACCCAAAATGCATCCTATGCTATTTCTGGCCTCTGTTCACACCAGCGCAGTTCGTTCCAGACCAGAAAAATAATGCATTGTCTAATTTTGTCTGGTCTACAATGCACTGGAAATACAGGCAGGTTCACACCCTTTTCCGCACCAGATCAGGTCCAGAAAATGGTGTGCACCTGACCTAAGACAGGTCTGTTAACGGCAGAATCACCAGGTGAAAATAAAGGAAACAAAGGAAACAAAAAGTCTAGAAAAAGAAACCACCTTATTTACGGAATGGTAAGCTGCCTAAGCTTACCTAAAACCCTAAAAGGTATTTTAAACAACCAGTTGGGGAAAATACTTGGCCGCAGTGCACCCTAAAAGGATTATTAATTTCAGGTTAAGTCTGGTTTAGCGATCAATAAACACCAAGAAATAAAAAAGAAGAATAATGGTTCTCACTATATGTAACTGGTATGTGAAAGTTCAGCAACTAGTTTGTAGCAATTTTTTGTATACTGATTGCAATGCACCACAAAAGGCTGTTCAAGATTTGCAATAAAGGTCACGCTGTGTTTGGAGATTCCGATTTGCTCTAAACTGGATTACATTCCGCATGCATACACCGGAAACTGACAGCTTTGAACAGAAAGTGTCACTACATACAGGAATAAGACTTAAAACAAACTTCACCTTTGCTTTTTAGCAGCGTCAGCCCAAAAGTTCACCGTGCTCTCTGCTTATGGGACATTTGATTAAAAAAACATTTATCTACCTAAAAGGATCTAAGAAATCCATACCATGTTGCTCTGCAAGTCCCATGATTCCCCCGAGGCATAACTAGCCACCAAAGAGTGAAAAGCAAGCTGTGGAAAAGATTTATTAGCAACATACTGTACATAGTCTCAGATCATAACGGTATGTGGGCAAGAAGTAGACAATAAACAGGCAGCTATGGCAATACATAGGCAACCAATGGGCAGTCATAACAATACCCAGGGAACAAACAGGCAGTCGTGCGAACACCCAGAGAAGAAATTGGCAGACATAGCAAGCAATACACTGACAGCAAACAGGCAATCATTAGAATACTCCATATGTGTTACAATATCCAATCAGCTCATGAGGGCTACTTTTGTCAAAACAACAGGTCCAGCATAGTTGAAATATGTGATTTTTCATCTAAATGTAGCCTTAGGGAGTGGACACCTATGTGCTCACATGCATTGTAACTTGATTATTGGTGATATGCGAGATACAGCCATTGCATTCATATAACAAAGTATTTACACGTCCTAATTTCTGCCACAAAACCCCAAAACAAGAAGCTCAGTCTCAGTAGTGGTGGACTTTTTGGTTACTTTTGCACTGCCTCACCATGACCTTAACAGTTGTACTGTTTTTCTCAATGCTGATATAAAATGCAAACAGACTTGAGGAGAAGACATCCCGCTTAGCTCTATTCCCTGCTTTCCCCCTAGCGGGCTCATGGCAGCATATTCTTGAAGGAACAGTTTGTGTAAAGATAGTCACGGAGCTAATGACAGAAAAGAAATAGGCAGAGGGACTACATGACAGGGCGAACATGGGAACAGGAAGGAGGGGTCAAGGTCAAGGTTTTTCGTCAAAATGAAGGGGGCACTTACCTGATTGGCCGAGTGGTCTAGGAAGGGCTTCACAGTGGGATGAGAGGGCGGAGAATTCTTCCTGGTCAGTTGGGAATTAGCACACGGCGAGGAACTTCTCCCTGTCCCAGGCTGTCCTGATTTCTGCATAACAAAATGGCTAATTTAGATGGCTTAATGGCCCAACTACAAGCAGCTGCTGCTGAGCATGGTGCGCATTGGCTTCAGCACCAGGTTTCTGTTCTCCTGCAGGGAGCTCAACCTCCCCCTACAGGTCGGGCCTCACGTGCGAGGAGGTCTAGGCCTCCTGCGCGCTTCTCCCCTGAGGCCAGTTCAAATTCAAGGGCTCAGTGCCGTGTTAGGAGCCCCTCCAGGGACCCTACAGGCCCACCGTCCAAGCGTGTACCTGCGCTGGGTGGCAGTGGGCCTGGGAGGAATCCTCATCACAGGCGGAGACCCAGGGTGAGAGTGCGGTCCAGCCACGCCATTGTTCCACCCTCCCTACCTGCTGCCAGTCTGGAGCATTCGGCCGCCTCACATGGCGATGTTCCGGGCCGGGGAGGCGGCTCGGCGAGGGACGTGTCCAGCTGCGGGTGCCGGCCCGTCACGAGGTACCGGTCCGGTGCCTGAACCCGCGGCTGTTTGTCGGAACGGGCGCCGCACGGGACAGCCTGTGGCCTCTGAAGGGCCCTCGGTGGGCGGAAGACGGTGTGTGGAGATCGCCGACAGGTCGTGTTCAACTGCGGGTGCCGGCCCGTCACGAGTTGCGGCCCCTCCCCCTCCATCTCTATGCCAGGGCTGGTTGGTCCGGTGCCTGACCCCACGGTTGTTTCTTTGGGCGGGGTCCGCACAGGACAGCCTGTGGCCTCTGCAGGGCACTCTGTGGGTGAAAGACGTCGTGAGGAGATCGCCAGCAGGTCGGCCGAGCATGCCGCTGCTGGGAGCACTACGCCTAGCGTGCCTGAGCCCATCGAGGAAGACGGTGCCATTGAAGATGACAGGTCGGAGGGAGAGGTGTCAGCGCAGGCTTCTGGTTTTTCGGCTGTTGGGGACGGTCCTAGTCAGCCAGGTCATTATTTTTCCTCTTCTTTACACTTACAGTCTGCTGCACAAAATTTAGCACAGGGGTTTAGTAGGGGGGCTTTTACCTGTATTGCAAGTAATGCCCAGGGTAGTTCAGGTACTGTGGGACGACACCTGGGTGCCGCTGGGTCCAGGGATGCTGGGAGTGTGCAGTATTTGTTTTCGGGTCTGCGGGAGTTGTTGGGTCAGTTCCCTTCGGGTTCCCCTGTGCCGGCACCTGTGGAGGCATGGTTGCCAAGAGGGAATAATTGAGGTGGGTCCCACCGCTGCGTTGGCGGGTACCGACGCTGCAGTCGGGAGTCGTCACACAGGTGCCACTGGCGGTCTCATCGCTGGGCGGCGCTAAGGCTGTTGACAAAGGTGGGGATGGCATTCGTTTGGCGGATGCTGCTCGGTGCAAGGTTTATGTATGTTTTGAGGGCCCATTGGGATCCCATTTGAAGGCAGAAGTGCGCGAGAAGATCTGGAAAGGTGAGTACGTAGAGATTTTCACTCTCCTTCCGTTGGAGAAGTTTAATTTAGACAGAGTCAAACCGGAGGAGAGTAAAAAGGAGGGTGAGAAAAAAAACGTTGGCACCGCCTTATTCCCCGCACTTTTTCAAACTGGTTGCAGGCTTTTGAGATACTGGCAAGTGTTATAGGGGAAGAGACGCCGGAACATTGTTCGGCTCTTTGTTATATGGATGCGATTGGGGAGGCTCATCGGGTGTATGGCATGGCTCCGTTATGACGAGCAGTTCCGGCAACGGATGTCCATTCGCCCGTCTATCAGGTGGGATCACAAGGACATCAGCCTCTGGATGAGGTTGATGACCTCTGCTAGGTCGCCTTCCCCCTTTTTTCTAGGGATGGCCGGGGGTTCTGCGACCTCGGGACAGCCGGTTGCTAAAAAAAAGGGGTATTGCTTGCAGTACCATGAGGGAACGTGTCGGTTTGGAAGTGCTTGCCGCTTTAGACATGAATGTTCCAGTTGTTGCAGAAGTCACGCATTCTCCAGGTGTTTTAAGCAGGTTAAGGGTCCTGCCGGCGATACTGCGGGAAAAAGGGAGGACTCCGGTGATGGTCGGAAGGATGCTTGCTTTTCTAAGTAAGTATCCGGATCGAGCGGCGGCTCGTCTGTTGAAGGGGGGGGTTTTGGAAGGTTTTCGTATTCCGTGCTCTTTGTCGGTTATTCCTACAGTTGCTGGTAATTTGAAGTCGGCGCTTCAGCATCCCTCGGTCATGTCGGACAAGCTCCTTAAGGAGGTGTGTTTGGGCCGCATGGGGGTCCTTTTTCCTCTCCTCCTCTGGACAATCTGGTGGTTTCACCTTTGGGGGTGGTGCCGAAAAAGGAACCCAATGAATTTCGTTTGATACATAATCTGTCTTACCCCAGAGGGGGTTCGGTAAATGATGCGATCGACCCAGCTGTTTGTACGGTGTCCTACACGTCTTTTGATGCGGCTGTATCCTGGGTGCGTCACTATGTGCGGGGTGCATTGTTGGCTAAAAGGGACATAAGAGTCTGCCTTTCGGTTGTTGCCGGTCCACCCAGATAGTTTTTCGTTAGTCGGATGTCTGTGGCAGGGATCCTATTTTGTGGACCGGTGCTTGCCGATGCGTTGTTCTATTTCCTGTGCCTTGTTTGAAACCTTTAGCTCATTCTTGGAATGGGTGGTCAGGGATGTGGCAGGTGTCAATTCAATAATTCACTGGATGATTTTCTGTGCATAGGCCCTCCTGAGTCTACCTTGTGTGGTGTGTTGCTGGCTACGTTACAGCATGTGGCTTCACGCTTTGGGGTTTCCGTTGGCGTCAGACAAGACTGAAGGTCCTACCACGGTGATTAGTTTTTTGGGCCCTTCAGACAGAGATTCGGGAGACGATTTGCAAACGTAAGCTTCGCTTGCGGCAGTGGCAATCCATTCTTGGTAAACTCAACTTTGCATGTAGGATCATGCCGATGGGGAGGGTGTTTTGCCAACGGTTGGCTGCAGCGACGGCTGGAGTCCGGGCGCCTTTACACTTTGTGCGGTTGACAAGGGATCATAGGGCGGACTTACAAGCGTGGCAGTCGTTTTTGGAATCTTTCAACGGGCGGTCGTTGTGGATGGAGGGCCTCTTTAGCAATGCGGACATGGAATTGTTTACCGACACAGTGGGTTCCTCTGGTTATGGGGTGTTTTTTCAGGGTGGTTGGAGTGCAGAATCGTGGCTGGTAGTAAAATCGGTTGAGGCGGGGTTGGTGAGGAATTTGGTTCTGTTGGAATTGTTTCCGGTGCTGGTGGCAGTGGAGGTCTGGGGTTCCTTCTTTCGGAACAAGAAGGTCCGATTTAATTGTGACAACATGGGGGTTATCAACAAGGTTTCAGCTTCTTCGCCTCCGGTGGTTTGTTTGTTGCGGTACTTAGTTGAGCGATGCTTGCAGCTCAATACCTTTATTTATGCAGTCCACTTGCCAGGAGTGTGTAATACTTTAGGCCGATGCATTATCTCGTTTCCAGTGGGACAGGTTCAGTGCGTTGGCATCGGGAGCGGAGCAACATGGGGTTCCTTGTCTTTGGCATCTGTGGAGGCTTCCTTTGGAGTCATAGCGGGTTTGCTGCAAAGGTCGGTGAGCTCGGCAACGTGGTCGGCGTATGTGAAGGTATGGCAGGACTGGTTTTTGTTGCTGCAGGAGGTTGGGGGCTGTTGACGTTGGTGAGGTAGGTGTGGAATTAGTCCTTTATTTTATCGGTTGCAATAGCTTAAAAGGTGTGTCGCCGGGTTCTATGAGCAAGAAGCTGTCCAGTTTGGTATTTCTTTTTAAACTATTGGGATTACGGGATTTTACGAACGATTTTGTAGTGCGGCAAGTGATAAAAGGTTTTTGGAAGGACCAGCATTGTCCTGATTTACGTAGGCCGGTGACTTTTGATATTTTGAATAAAGTAATGGGGCATCTCCCTTTGTGTTGTTTTTCTCACTTTGAAATTTTAGTTTTTAGAGCGGCATTTACGTTAGCATTTTTTGGGGCCTTTCCGATTGGGGAACTGGTTAGTCCATCAAGGCGTGCTCATGGGGGCCTTTTGTGTCATGATGTAGTCCTGTTGGCTGATGCTGTCCGGGTGCTGATTCGACAAGCTAAGACTGATCAGATAGAGAGGGGCCTGGGTGGTGCTCCAGCGGGTGCGTGGTTCGCAGGTATGTCCAGTACAAGCTGTTCAGGAATTTTTGGGGGTTCGCCCGTCCTTGGAAGGATCATTTTTATTACACGACGACAGGTCGACTTTGTCCCGCTTTCAATTTATTTCTGTTTTTCAAACCTGTCTTGCTGGGGTAGGGGTCGATGTCAAGCATTTCTCTTCCCACTCTTTCCGCATAGTGGCTGCTACGGAGGCGGCAAGGTGGGGTTTGGGTGAGGCTGCCCTCCGACGCATAGGGAGGTGGGAGTCTAACCGGTATCGTCTGTATGTCCGTCCTCAATTCGTATAGCCTAATTTGTTTGTTTTTGCTGGGTTTTCTTCTGTTCCGTTTTGCTGCATTCCGTTTGTATTGTTCCTTACAGGTGGTAGGCCGTGCCTTTTCTTTTTGTTGCATTCCGTTTGTTATTGTTCCTTACAGGTGGTGGGCCGTGCCTCGTCTGGATCCTGGGGCACTCCTACGTGTTTTGGGGGGCCAGGCAGGCGTATGTTCGTCCTGATGGGAGACAGCTGGCCGTTTCCAGAAGCGCTGCGGACGTGCGCTGGATTGGTATGCCGGGGATGCTCTGGAGCAGGGTAGTCCCGGAGGTACATCGGTTTGTGTGGTTGGATAGAGTTCCGGACGTCTTGATCCTACATGTCGGCGGGAACGATCTGGGCCTTCAATCCATTAGAGAGCTCATCCGCAATGTTAGACTTTCTGCGGCTTCGTTCAGCGTTCCCGGGAACTTAATAGTGTGGTCAGAGATTGTGGCCCGGACTTCCTGGCGTTTGGCTAGGTCGGTGGAACGGCTGAACAAAGCACAGATAAAGATTAACAAGGAGGTGGGCCGCTTTTTTTGTCCGTAATGGGGGTCTTGTCATCCGTCATCGAGAGTTGGAGCTAGATACCCTGCAATATTTGCACGGGGATGGAGTTCATTTGAATGATGTGGGCACCAACATGTGGTTCCTGGGCCTTCAGGACGGCATTCAGCAAGCTCTTCGGGTGTGGCGGGGCACCCAAGTGTAAGGTGTCACACTTGGTCGCTGTGGAGGAGTCAGCAAGCATGGTGACCAGTACAGTAGGACGTGGAAAATGTCTCTGCAACAATTCGGTGGTTGTCCCTGAGTCGGTGTCTTGCGGCTAGGGGCCTTGAGGTTATGCAGAGTTGGTGATATTAGGGTAACGGGGCATTGACGGACCTCCAGCCATATGTGTGTGTCCATGCATATATTTGTATAGAGATGTGGCCGTGTGTGCATGGACACACACATAATTTAGTTAATTGTTGATTTGTTTATTACATTAATCTAATGTTTACGTATATTGATTTACGTTATGATGTTTTTGTAATAAAGGGCTGCTACAGCCAGTTATACCAAAAATGGTGTGGTCTGTTATTTGAGGATGGTTGTTATTGAGGGGAGGTGGCGTAGCAGGGTTTTTTGGTGCAAGAAGGAAAATATGGCTTGCCCTAGTCATGGATAATCCAGCCTATGGGGCTGATGGAACACTATACAGGATATGTGCGCACATGTGCAGGTACCTTTAGGTGTCTGTTCACAATTATTGATGCTCCTTTAAAGTGACCACAGGTTTGCTTTAAGAAAGGCAGAGGTCAGCTGTTTGACAAGTTGTAAATATGTACAGATGCAGTCATTCCTTAATTAAAATGATGGTGTGTCAAGAAAAAAAAATGGTAAGAAAGTTCAATTCTGCTATAGTTTCTAACAGCTTGGTCTCTTTTTACTTGCTTAGCAGGTTTATCTACCTCCATAAGCAGGAAAAATAATAAAATTCCACTATGCCTTTGCTTAAGGCCATATCTTCCGTGCTTCAGCAATGTTATTTTGAAACTTAGTTAGAAACCATTTAAAAAAAGGAATAAACAAAGAGCTAATTTTAAAAGGCCAGTTCAACTCAACTTTTGGACTTTGCAGCAACTAAAAAAGCTTTTTGCCATGCAATCTATTTTTCTTCCTTTCTTCATAACCGAATACACCATGGCACAGTATCTCATTGGTTATCCCCACACACTTGAAGGACATTTGCTGCTCCCATTACCAAAAAGATCTCATTGCACTCCTTTCTCCAGCAATACCTTCATCGGAGTCAAGGTCCTACATGTGTGTGGGGATAATCAAAAAAGCTTTGTGTTACGCTGTATTTGGTGTTGAAGACATTAACAAAAATAAATTGGTTAAACTGAGAGAAGCTATAGATG
This sequence comes from Nanorana parkeri, assembly GCF_000935625.1. Taxonomy (NCBI): domain Eukaryota; kingdom Metazoa; phylum Chordata; class Amphibia; order Anura; family Dicroglossidae; genus Nanorana; species Nanorana parkeri. Next base: position 321,630 of record NW_017307593.1, on the reverse strand, counting down.
TTGCAAGTTGGGGAAAGATCAGGTGTGTGAAAGAAACCAAGAGATACTATTTACTCCTTTTAAATATTCTGGTTTTTAATCAAAGGATAGTGTGTTTGTGCTTTAGAATGTGTGACCGGTGACATGGTCACACATTTTACCGTAATCCCGCCCAGTTTTTCAGCGGTGGAATGTGTGACCACCAATAGGTCAAGCATTCCAACGCTTTCTCAGCTGTTCGGCGTCGCAGATCGTATGTGCAGGAGAACCGATCTGCCCTGGAACAGCTGATCGGTCCTGAAACGTCACTTCTATCCGACTTTGTGAGTGCGATCTCACATTCCACAAAGTCAGATAGAAGTGACATTTCAGGACCGATCAGCTGTTCCAGGACAGATCGGTTCTCCTGCATATACGATCTGCAAAGCCGTTCTGCCTTGGAACAGCTGAGAAAGCGTTCCACATATCGCACCGCCGAAAAACTGGGCGGGATTACATGTGTGAGTACGTGACCGATCACACATTCCAACCTAGTCACAAACTTCGATAGAACACCTGCAATCTGCTGATCTTTTTAACTAGACTTAAAACTGCTGGTATGGTGCTGCCTGTGGCTACTCCAAGAGTAGGCAAGTACTACAATCATGGCTATTGTCATCTGTTTCCACAGAAGCTAGCAGGGCTTTTACCAGCAGCCACTATTAGCAAGATTGCTAATAAAATTAACAGTTATAGGTAACAATTTGAAATCTGCTTAAAAAAAACAACAATCAAAACGGTGAACACCAAGCATATAAAAATTTAAAGTTATGGCAAAAGAAAACTATTTCAAATATGTACTTCAGAATAAACGCTATAGGTTCCCTTAAGTTATCATAATCAACAACTATAATTACAGAATATGATACATGCAAGTGATATGCGATTCTGAATGTCTGTGAAGGTTCTCATTCCGGTCATAGTATATCTGTAAAAAATAAGTCAAGACAACTGGACTTGCTGTATTTTTCTTGAAGGCAATTAACTGGTCATCCAACTAGCTTCTCAATTCAGACTGAATTGTACAAAAAACAAAACAGCAGCTACACCAGCGCATGGAACAGCATAGAAGAGCCAAACCCTCTTGCCAGGATGCGGCAGTATACCTACATCTAAAAGGAAAAAGGTCACTCCTTTGAAGACAGTCAAGTAGGCATCCCAGACAGGGTCTATTGTCTGCCACATACAATGATGTTTTAACACCTCTCTCTGGGCAGGTTAATAACACCTCCTGGACTCCAATTATGCAAATTGTGCTGAATTCAACTGGCTAAAAATATTCCATATTGTTGAAGAGCAAAATATGACACGAGTATAAAACATACATTAAGCTTCTGACGCTCACATAATAACATGTCACAATCACAGATGGCCTCATATTAGCACATAACACGCCTTTTGTTGAGGACATCTGGTATCCAAGATCTTTCCATAATGGACAAAGCACCTGTGATCCATGCAACTAGATCAAACAAAGAGTAGATGACATTCCCTGTTCACAGCATTATTCTCAATAACAGTTTCATTCATAGTAATTTCTATACACAGTTTATAAACTGCCAAACAGCAGCACCATGGCTTGAGGGTTGGCACTCCTTTGTATATAGGAGGTCAAAAATTCAGCTCCCACGAGAAACACTATTTACATGTAGTTAGTATGGCCTTCCTTTGTTTGTGTAAGATTCCACACTAACTTTGGTTTCCTCCATTAAGCTTAAAATATACTAATAGGTTGGCAGGGAGGATCCTCATCAACACTGTTCTTAACACCCCTATATCACTAGCACAACTTACAACCATACAGAACATTACAGAGGTGAGGAACAAGCAAAATCTTGTCCGTAGCACACTGGGAAGCTACACAAGGCCAGCATAGTGATGCTGTCCTATGGTTCCCTCTGCACTTGGGCATGTAAAGCATCACATGACCATGCACAGGGGATTCACTAAGCAGCATGAGGCAATAAACACAGTGGAAGTGGAAGAGGTTCTAAGCCGCCAATCCCACTTAATAATGTCAACAAGTCAAGGGCCTGGACAGAAGAAGTAGAGAGCACTCTATGTTGACCTGGGATAGGCAATTCACTCCAAAAGAGTGCACTGTTGACCTTTGAGGAAAAACAACAACTATGGAGTACAGGTTTGGAATGCTGTGTTCTCTGGTCCTTGTAAAGCTCGATAGGCACAGTACTTTGTTTTGTTTTCCAAAACTGTAAAAATAAATCTTGCTGTAGATAAAAATTTAGGGATTCTATGGAGCAAGCGTGATCCAAACACAGTCTCTCCTACAAGACAGAGACCTCCACTACCTTGTTTAGTCACACTACACTAGATGCTGACCAAACCAGCCCAAGTATGTGTTCCTCTGTATTAGCAGCAGTTATATAAATGAGATGTGATTCTACTTAAATGTGTGTTTATTTTGCAAAGGATTACTGAAATACTTTTTACAGAAAACGCAAGTTCAAATATGGATTGAAAGGATTTTTTACCCAAAAAAAGAATGAGGATGATGGATGATGATAGAATGATTTATAATGATGATCAACTGTAGGTTAATTAATATCAGTCAAACTTTGTAGCCAAAGTTCCCAGTGCAGTCAGTTCCAGTGTGTTCAAAAAAAGGACTGCAGGCACCATTTTTTCTGCATCAAAAACACGTACGAGTGCGTATGAACACACCGGAACGTGCTGGCACAAGAAAAAAATTTTTTTTTTTTAACTAATCAACAGTGGACAGTTCCTTATGGAAAGGGGGTGTTTTTTTTTCAATGGATCCATGTTGTTCCATGACATTTCGGCATCACCTACTTTGCATATTTCAACTCCAAAACTTACAAAGCTAGTTTACTTCTCCAATTTGCATTTAATTTATTAGACATTTATAAACCTGCCAAGACATTACTTTTAGAAATATTTTAATGCCAGTTTAAACCAATTTTTTAGAATCTTGGGACTAACTCTTTATTAGCAAATGAGAGAACTATGGGGTCAGTGTTTTTCCCCATAGTTCTCCTTAGGGTAACGGGAGGACACAAACTCCCGTTACCCTAAGCTCAGTATACACGTATCAGAGGATGAATAATCAAAAGGCATTCCTCTGGAATTTTACTATTTACTTCAAATCTTAACTAAGATTTCACAAATTTCTCTCCTCCCCCCATCATGCTAATTGTGGAAGTTCCGCCACAAAATCCAATACTGCTGCCTGCTAGCTCATTGTCACATCTGTGACTTACAATCATTTGCAAAATGGTCTTGCAGTGCTGGGGCCCTGCTTAAAAAGACTTTCACCAACCTAAAAAAGAAAAGCTGGTAAAAGCACAGAAAAGTTAGGCATTTTAAATGATTATGTGCTGCTGGGGGAGGAGTGAAGGGGGATACTAAAAACTGTCATTTAAGTGTTGGGGCTGCTGACATCACATACAAGAAGGCGGAGCCCAGCAGAAGTCTGAGGCCTTTTGTAAGTCTACAAAATATGTTAAACACGCCTTTAGTCTAATGGGAAGATTATTGCTTGAAAGAACAGTCTGGTGACAGAGCCTCTTTAAAGTCCCACCAGGGACAAGGCCTGGACTTGGTATGTTCTCCCCATGTTTGTGTGGGTTTCTTTGAAGCTGCATCCTACCACACTCCAAATCTCTAAATGGTAGACTAACTGGCATCAGTACAAACTTTACTTGGAGTGTGTATGTGTCTCTGTACGAGTGCACTAGGGACATAAAACTGCAAGCTCCTTTTAGAACGTATTGATGTGACTGGTCTATGTATTCTGTAAATTCTGTGGAATTACTCAGCATGCCATAAAAAATTAAACTTTGGATTAAACACTGGAAGGCAAAAGAGCCACTTGGTCAATGTGTTAAAAAAAGGATTGCTTTGTATTGCACTGGACTGGAAAAATTAGAGAGATGTAAAATCATTCTTTATAAACCCAGTTCTGTCCTGCTTCCTGCACACTACTCAGACTACAACAGAGCTCTCTCATCCTCTCACCAAACATGAATGCTGCAGATGTGTTTTTTACCCTAGGTACAGACGGATACATTTTCAAAATCTCATCACCAAATTCATCAGAGACTTGCAGAATGTCGTTCGAGAATTCTTTGATTTTAACATTTGATTTTGGAATGAAAATCTGGCTGGAATGAACCTCCAGCCAGCCCTGGAGGTTCCAGTACATTTCTTTTTTTTTTTTACATTGCTTTCGGAGCATTTGTTTGTTTTTCTAATAGTTAATGGGGTCAAATCAATGTACATTTTCAACCATATTGACGAAAAGAAATTGAAGGAGCTGGATGGAAAATGTGTCAAACAAAATCAAACTCTTAACAGTAAACTCCTACTCTGAAGAATTTGATTTGTTTGACAAATTTTCCATCCTGCTCCTTCAATTTCTTTTCGCGAATATGGCTGAAAATGTTAATTGATTTGACCCCATTACTTATTAGAAAAATCAAATGAAAGCTCTGAAAGAAATATACAGGAACCCCCAGAGCTGGCTTCATCACAGACAGAGAAGCAAAGAATAGCCAACTGATTGGGAAAGATTTTTTAATATATTAAACCTTAATAAACAGGTTTAAAAAAAATGTTTTGTTTACACATAAGAAATGTATATAGGTGGAAGGAAATATGTGAGCACTACATGAAATCTAACCAAGTTTCCTAAATTTAAAAAAGACTTGTCTAATAAATGTGATATTGAGTGAACAAATCATTCAACTGATATTGATGCTGAACTCCAAATCTCACTCTCTTGGGGTTTGCATTTTGTGCAACAAATCATCGTGTTCTACGCAAAGACAGACAACCTCTGTAACCTGCTTGGCAGTGTGCAATGTAATTATGAAGAGGCAGGAAACTATTCTGGGCTGTACAGTGCACTACAGTCACTCTCTTAAAAGTCACACGTGTCCAGCTGCACAATGACTAAACAACTCCCACTGGAGCTTAATGATGAAATGCAGCAGTGTTTAAAAAAACTTGAAAAATTGCAAACTGTAAACATAGTATTGCTTAGGAAAGCGTCTAGCATTCTACAACCCAGATCACCACAAACGTATGGAATGGAAGGAATGGCGTAAATCCAAGAAAAATATCTTCTTCAAAACAAAAGGGGGTTCTAATGCAACTCATAAACAGGGTAATCTAGTGTAAAGCAAGTGCAGTTGCAAGCTTTAGATTTATCTGGCATCTGCTTCCTCAAGTCCATTTAAACATTATACAGATATTACCGAGACCTGATAAAGGGGTGTGTTTTGCCCTGAAATGCATTGGCTGTTTTAGGAATCATTAAAGTGCTTGTGGACACCTTTATGAATTTGGTCTGGTGCTTTTTGGTTTATGCTTGGAGTGTCTCTTCCATGCTGACAGCAGTACTGGGCACCCAATGACCATTACTGTACATAGAGGGTCACCCATGCTGACAATTATTTAAAGGCATCACCTGCACCCAGTCTCCCATTCGGATGGACATTCAGAATATACTACAATACTTTAAATTAGACCTGTGCAGATAGCAAAATGTTTGTATTTTTTTGTAACTTTAATCATACGGTGAGTGTATTTCGGATATGGAAATGTGCTACCATGGACCACACGCCATAAACACGCCAACACTCACATTTCTGCTCTACCATGGTGTTCCTAGCAATGCCTTGATGGAGATGAGTCAGTTTTGTTTTCCATCTTAAAACTTCTCCAACATTTCTGAAGTAGTAATAATTGTAATATGTGCGACATATGCCCGGCCCGAACCCGCTGCACGTCAACCACACGTGACTATACGCAATTCTGAACCGAGCATGCCATCACAAGGACATGGCGATACTACTCTCAGACTCACCCTGCACAGAGATTTCCCAGCAAAAAAGGTGAGTGGCTGCATACACTAGCGCATGGAATTATCATTTAAAAATACAGATAGGATATAATCTAGGAGAACATTTATTTATTTCTAAATTACACACACATTTAATGCGATTAAATTCTTATAATCAAACATCCTGTCGACAAAAAAATAAAGAGAGCGGGAGGTAAGGTTCTCCTGAGCCCAAAGTGACTGATATCTACCAACAATAACTTTCAGCAAGAAAGATAAAACATTAACCTGCAAAGTCAACAACTGAAGTTAGGTCTGAAACTATGCCTAGATGGTTTTTAATGAGCTGGTTAGATTTAACATTTATTTTCCAGAATGTACAAAGTTAAAGCAACAGTGCACCCTCCTGCCCTTTACATCTAAGGAAGGTGCCATCTTAGCCTCTATTTGGATTGCAGCTGCCATGATGCTGCACATGTGATCAGCTATGACACCAGCCATTTGATGGCTTGAAATTTCAATCAAGTGCTAAAACAGGCACACAAGCAACCCTGGCAGATGGCATGCCTTAAAAGTTACTGCTCTGAAGACATTAAATTCTTCAATCAAGTTCTGCTTTAAGAGGATTTCCATTTCGATCAAGAAAGAATGCGTTTTGTCCACAGCAACAGTAACTCTTTGGCCTTTATACATGTGGCAAGGTAGGCAGAAAAACAGATATTTGATCCACATTTTTACCACCTAAAATCTAACATGGCGGCTTCTGGGGTTTGTACATAGTATGTGGCTGAATAGCTTTGCTTTGTAGGCCACAGCAAATTTTCTACAGCATGTCGTGTTTGGCAGGATGCCAAAAGCGTCAATTGAATTCAATGGGACCACTCAATGCGTGCCAACCGCTTGGCACACCGACCCATTAAACTCAACTGACGCACTTGGCAAGCAGCATCACCTGCCAAAGGCAACATGCTGTAGAAAATCTGCCACAACTGCAAAGTAGTATTGCACTGCAAAATCTCTCTTGGGCCTCCTGAACGCCTGCAAACTGCCGCTTAACCACGCACTGAAAGGCAATTCACCGCAGATCAGAGAGTGGTAAAAGTTTGTCGCCTGTGTAATCTAGGCCTGTATTTTTCCCCATGGTCCCCGTGTGTGTTAAGTAGCCACCGTTCCGAGCTCACTCCTGTGATGGACTACAATCTCAATACAAATTAGTAAACTAAACGTGAGATTATTGTCCATCCCAGAAGCTAGCTTGGAGCGATGACTACTTTAAAAAACGCACAGGTACCATGGAGAACAAAAAAGTAGCCACCCTCCAGAAGGACAGTGTCAGCACCAATTCAGTGATGATTTGAGGATCTACAGCTGAGCGATTCACAAATAAGACACATTTTTGTTCATAGTTAAGATAGTTAAATGCATTTTTAAGATTTAACTCCTGAGTTTAGTGTCACCTTAATCAAAGTATTGCCAATACAATCCAGCAAACAATGCATCCATGCTTGTTGCTTTATATAGAGGCATTACATGTCAGCAAAAGCACAGCTTAAGTTTTTATTTTAGTAAAATCTCAGTTATGAGGATGACCCATGTGTTTGCAGCTGCTGTTATCACTGCCTCCCTGTAATATTTTGCTATACTTGACATTTCATCTAGGTCATCATGTTGCACTATAGGAATTATACAAACGGCCCGTGTCTGAGCTGTGGACCGCCTTCCATTAGAAGTGTTGGAATGTCTCTGGCTCACATTGTCCTTGGGCTTTTCATTGGGTGTATTTACTAAATGATTTCCCTGTCATCAGTGTGGTCCCTTGACAAATGGCAAATGTGAATACAAAAGGCACTTATCAGCTCTGTCCTCGGTGTGTGCACGAAAAACAATGTCATTAAAATGCTTTGCGATTGGCTGCGCGGGCTGACAAAGCTTTCCGGAGAAGCCGAGCTCGCCTTTCACGTCAAAGTGTTATATCTGAGCTACAACTGTAATCTGCCACTCAGCAGGGGATTTACAGTGAACTCGCAATGTGGTCAGCGACATTCTTTTCTTATGCAACTTTGCAGAGAGAAATTCAGACTTAAAGTGCATTCACATTTTGGAAACCTTACTATCTGTATTTTGTATATTCCTATTTACACATCATACCTAAAAATAATGTTAAAAAATATTTCTTACCTTTGTAGTTGTTTCTTTGGATCAGGATTATATAGCACTTTACAGGCAGCTTGAATTTTTCAGAATAACTGGCTGAACAATACACTAAAGGGACACTTATGCTAACCACACAGGGCAAGTCTTCTCTGTACAGAAATCAGTTGATTCCCCCATTTACATTAAACAGCGTGGATGGCGGTATCTCCAACTTCCAGTAATTGTATTCATGTATATAAAGTCCCATGAGAGTACATGACAGCTCGAGAGTTCCAAATCTGAGCTTTGCCAATTCACTGGCTTTGGTTATATCCTGTACAGAAAATAATTAAAAACTGCTGATTTGTCAAACGTTGAGTCCATATTACTTCCTATTAGGTCTAAGCCCTGAAGGGTGAGATTTTTTAGCCCAACAATGCTTTGGCTGCTCTGTGTTATCGTTTGTGAACTCTCCAAATGTCTTGTTTGGCGCTAACATTGGACTTTATATATGTGAATCTTCAATTCTGCCCTTGTTTGTGGGATATCCTGTTTTTGTTGAGAACGGCCTCACCAGAGCCATTGTCCCTTATCTTATGAGGTACAGAGGATCAAACACACACACACAATACCCCTTCAGAGGGAGCAGTACACCATGGGTATGTCAAATCTAGTATGTATAAAAACCTAGTTTCATTATGTACAATAAACTATGGTTAATCATATGGTAGCACGGGGTAAAATATAAATATGGCTGCATTTAAGGAACTGACATTATAGGAGGGCCAGATAAAATATCACAAAGCGTTGCAGCCCTCCTGTCTCAAATCCTTAGCGCTTTTTACTTGGGTGGGGGCTGACTCAGTGACGCCCTCTAGAAGGCCCACCCAAAGCTGCTGCATGAGGTGACTGGAGCTCTCCTTTACCATCAAGAAAATAACATCGGCCAAGAAACTTGTTTTTACAGAGTCAGTTTTATGCTCCATTGATTGAACTGCTGGGATCCCAGGACCAAGTCATTTCATTCTTATTCCCTTTTTGTTTTGTGGTTGTATTATTTGTCTCTTTTCTGTATATTTTCAGCTCCATTTTCCTCTTTCTTTATTAAAAACAATCCTTTTAAAAATCATTAAGCTGTATCTTTATGCTCTAAATAAAGAATCTGTTATATCCCCGTCTAGAGGGACAGTGAGCATCACAGGCATTGCTTAAGCTTAGAATTGTCACAGAATTTGCTGGGAGCGATGCATGTTTGTTAAAAAAACAACCTGGTGACAGCTACTGTTGGTGTGTGTAAAGGGTTAACTATGGCGTTAACCAGCCCCAGTGACAATCACCCATAGTCTACAGGCCATAGATTGTTGTCCCACGAGCTGTAAAATCTTTGTGCAGATGGGAGGTCGAGAGTCGTATAGTCACAGGCACCCCTACGCTGCTGGAATACCTTGGTTTATTGCCTAGTATCAAGGAATAACGGCCTAGATTTCTATCTCCATTTGGATCAGTAGTTTAGGGTATGCCCAGTGTGCTCTCTCTCTCTCACACTGTAGCAGTAAAGACACACAGAGCACACTGCACAGTTTGGAACTGGGAAGCGATCTTGCCCCTGGGAGTGAGCCCCTAACAAGTGTCCTGGGAGTTGGGAAGGGCTTGCTGATCACCTCAATGGGAGATTTTCTCATGGTCTAATGGTAAAGCCTTTAACCCAAGGACAATATTGCATTACGGTACAGCATTATTCACATACTGGGTTCACTAGACTACATAGTCTTTTTTTTTTTTCTTAAACTGGTGGAGCCTTTAAAATTGTATTGTGACTGAGAAGACCTTCTAGGGGTAAAGCAGTCAGGTGCAAATTATGAATGCTATGGAAACATTTTACTTTTTAAAGGCCACTTCATACCTCTGCCTGCAAAATGCAGTTAGAACTTGTTCACACTGAATGGACTGCTTTATTGCATTGCACCTCAACAGGGGGGGAGCATACCTGCACTAATTTTGGCAACTTACAAAACTTAATGTCTGTCCATTGTGTTGTGCTATAGTACAAGTGCACAGATGTATTGGTCTTTAATGAATATGTGCATGGGTGTACCACAAATAATACTGTGTTGCAGTGAAGCACAATGTCACAGACATAAAGGTGTGGATCCAGCCAAAAAAAATAAAGTTTTCAATACTGAAAAGATCAAGGGCTGAAATAGCTGGAAATTAAATGTATTAAAAAAAAGTGTTCTTAAAAGGGTTATCCACTTCTATGTGATATCTCCTGCAGCTGCTGGAATGCTTGTCCATAACAATGTTTGGAGACCACTAACTTTAACCCATATTCTGGATAGTATTTTCTGGCACATACAGAGTTAACCTAAATCTCCTTGACGAATGTTCTAAGTAACATTCAAGTACTGATTTAATTACAGGATTTATTTGCCTAAGAGATAACCTTGATATGCGTGCACATGACTGGCCCCAATTCATGAATGCCGTGGAACGTCTTGCGTCGATATTTTTCATACTGAGGACTCATTGTGTTGTTTTATGAAGTGACTTTATATGAAACAATAGATTCAGCTGAACCTACCATCATCTGGCAAGTAAGTATTGCACTTATAAAGCTTGCTAAGCTTTTTGCCAATTTTATAAAAATCCTTCTGTCTTCCAAATCTCACTTCCAAACCTGAAACCACAAGGTTGAGACATGTCTCAGGGAAACAAAATATAGGACTTCAATCGTGTAAACTTGGCAGCAGGATCCTATAGGTGGGATTGTGTAAAGCCAATGTCTAGGCCTAGAAAATGATGGGCATCAGCATTCCAACCAAAGAAAAAAAAGTTACCTCCCAGCTGCAAGCATAACGTGTAAAAGGTGGCAATATATTGTTAGATTTTCATTCGGAAACACAAATGATCTTTTGAACAGCAGTCGAACAGTTGATGGTACAGCACCGATTTTAGTTTTTGCTAATCTGAACGTACGGTCAGGTTGGAACACTTTTCTGTGACCAAACAAAATTCGATGAATGAGTGGGGTTTTCACTCATTCATTAATTTCCCTAAGAACGCAGCACATACGCAAAAGGAAAGCTGCCCGAGTCAAACGAATGCTTCCTCTGCATAAGTCAAATGAATATTTCCGTCGTTCTTCAAAAATTGTTTGGTTCAGATGGCTAAAGAAAAGATTTCCAAAGTCAACATTGGACTATGCTTGATGGGGAATTCTAAGTATCATTGAACAAGGGTTTGTGGCAGAAACAAAACCCTTGGAATGAAAATCTAACAATGTATGACCAGCTTAAGACTTTTTTTGATGACCAAGCTTTTTCCCTCCCTCAAATTGAATGGGAGAAAAAGCATATGGCTGAATGCGGCAATTGGTGCTCCAAATCTGCTTTCAGCAACACTTGGCCAAGTTCAGAGAAAGTGGGAAACTGGAAAGAAATTATGACAAGGCCTCAGGGTAGACTGATAATTGTCTGATAAATATTATGCGGTTTTGGGATTGCTGGGGCTCAATGCAGTAGATTTGGAAGAGCATACTAAGGAGGTCCACCTGGTGGGCTCCAATGATCAGAATATACTACAAAGAGTAAACATTGCTAAGAAGGAAACCGAGTAGCATTGCTGAATCCTGCACAGATCTATATTGTACCTGTAACATTGGCATGGCAAGAAATGGGCTGGGATTTACATCTGAAAGCAGAGCAAAGAGCAGGTATAAAAGACGCACGTTAATCCACATATTCATTAAAGTAAACCTTAGTTTGCTTGACTGCTTTACTCACCTAAAGGCCTCAAGTGCTAGAAGTCACTGGCCCAGAACCAGAATGCAGATTAGGAAAGTCAGAGAGAAGTCATACATATTAATCTGACAACATGGGTTGTTAGATAAGGACAATCCCAAGAACAACTTAACTGCAGCAAAAACAAATCAAGTCTCCTGCCAGACTGGGCTTTGCTGTGTGATAGAGCCGTGTAAAAATCAGGACTGGACAAACAGAAATTCTTTGGCTGTAAAACTCCTCCAGCAAGGCTAGAAAGACTGATCTGAGAGCAAGCCGGCCCCAACTTTTATTTTCCTCTCTAGACCAAAATGAGTAGTTAAAATAACATTAAAGTCACAAATTTTTTTCCTCCCCCCATGCTGCTTTAACGACTTAACTTAAGTTACGTCTCTTGATCCGATCATCTTCTTCCTTCCACTTGTATTCAGCAATCCCTCCAACGCTGGTGTCAGTCTCTGATCCAGCACAGACTGCTGTCTCTTCCTACCCCACGGTGTCTGTCCGACGTGCATGCTCCTGGCTGCGCGCATTCAGCTCCACTGTGTCTCTCTTCTTCTCCCCACTAAAGATCTCTACTGCGCATGCGCCCGCCCCATCATCCTGCTCGGCCGCGAGAAGCTTCAGAACTCCAGACGGGAGCGAGCGGTGGAGACACAGGTACGTTTTTACTTTTTTGGTAACTTATTTTTTAAAATGTTTTTGCATATATTACTGCTTGTTAGCAGTAGATGTATGCAAAAACAAATCTTGCTTTAACTCTTGCATTGGTGGGGGGGATAGCCCCACTGCAAGGGTTAATACATTTTTTGCTTGACCTTTAAATCCAACTGTTTAAAGACATTGGTTTCCTCAGCCGTGAAACTGTCTCAGTCATCAGGAATCAGGTGTTTCCTCCTGTCTAGCACTAATGGACATTTTAAAGCTATAAAAAGTCATTACTGATCAATTTCATGGTCACTTGTCGGAGTAGGAGCAAAAGAGGTATAGTGTCAACCATCTCAGCTGTGGTGCATGATTTGACTGGTTTAACTGGCTATACTCTGTACAAATGTAGGTGGACATGGCCAAAAGTTGACCAAGTGGTGGCCCAATCAGCACCCCTCCATACGACAAAAGTTGATTTTTAAAAATCAACTTTTGTTGGAGGATTCAGTCCAAAGGTTGTCGGCCCACGTGGTACCTACCCACTGGTATACAGGAACAACAACAACAGAGGGGTTAAATTGATAGCATGAAAACCTGAATACTGCATAAATTATATATCGGCCGGGGAAAAAAAATTTCAGGCTACATTTTTTCTCAAGAACTGCATTTGCATACGGCAAAATTGTATATGCCTAAACTGCAACATACACAAGCAGTCTTTACATACCATTCCCTTATAGTTTAAATGACCATTTAGGGCCTAACAGTTCAAATCTATAAATGGAGCACATTTTTCCTTAAAAAGTTAATTTACCACTTGCTCTGTATGTTCATATTTAGTCATGTTTACTGGGTGCCTTACTGGCACGCAAAATTACTTTTTTCTTTTCTAAAAATAGCAGTGAAAATAACAACACACTTTTGAAATGGAGAAGACAAACAACGTAGGGCCACTGTAGCACCATAGGAACAGATGAGACCGATTAGCATAATGTGCATCATCAAAGGCAACTTGAAATTCAAACGTAAATATCTTCTTATATGCTATATAGCTACAGTGGAAAAAGTATACAAAACAACAACAAAACCTCTGTCCATTGCTACTTGATTGGCAAAGGAAATCCTGCAATTATAACAAAGGTGTTGATGATGAACGAGCAGGAAATGCAATTCATAAACATGAGCTTTCATGTTCCTAAGAATGTCAATTGAGAGCGTTTAGTGTTCAAAGCTTAATGACGAAGGCTCCTCATTAGCCAACATATCTGTACTGTCAGCCGCTGGTGTTCTAGGAAAGCAGTTTTAAGATATTTTTTTTATGCTTGACAACACTTAGGCCCCGTTCCCACTGCGCGATATGCAAATCGCGCGTTTGTCGCGCGATTTGCATATTACGCGATATCGCATTCAAGCTTGCATTGAGCAAGCTTGAATCGCGGCTAAATCCGCTCCAAAAAGGGTCCTGCTGTAGCGACACACGATATCAGGACCCTTTGCCCCATTGAAATGCATTGGAGCGCGATATCGCGCGGGAATTACAGCGCGATAAATCGCTCAATGTGAACGGGTCTTAAAAGTGGACCTTTACTCCCTGTCACTAAAAGTCACATCAGTATGCAGCTCTGCGTGCCGATTTAAAATCATCTTACATTAAACAAACTTGTTTTTCACTTACAAAAGGTGCCCATGCACTCTTCAATTATCGTTCGAACGACCATTCGTGGAAGATTTCCAAAACGCAAATCGAACAGTTGATGGGACACCGATTTTTTTTTTCTTACTGTAGTCCGTTTTTGAATTGAACTAAAAATCGATGGATTAGTGGTGTTTTCCTACGAAAAAATAAAAAGCTCAGCAAGAACACTGCACATGCACAAACGAAAATTCGCTCAGTTAGTTTTGCTAACGAACATTTATCGAAATCAACATTGGTCTGTGCATCATGGGCTATTTGAGCTGGGATCGTAAGAGTGTTCTTGGCAATGAAAATTTACGATCGAAAATCTATAGGTGCATGGCTAGCCTTAAAGCTGGCCATACACCTATCGATTATCGTTGGATTTCTTTCATCCAGTTATCGAAGTCATACCCCATTATGCAGAGACCAATGTCGATTGCGATTATTGCTCGTTATCAATACTAACTGACCGAATTTTGTCAATCGACAGAGTGGATTTTCGTTTGCGCATGTGCAGTGTTCATGTTTCCGTATAAAAACAGCACTAATCCATCGATTTTCGGACGATTCGAAAAAAAAAGTTTTCCAGAGCATTGCTGGGAAATTTCATCTGCAATCTCATGAGATCTCAGGGAAAGGCATTTTCCTCCCCTGAGATGATGTGCATGGTCACATGTCCTAGTCACATGTGCCAGAGATCCAGGAAGTTAAGGGAAAGCCAGTAACCTGCCCATGGCCACTGTCAGAAGACTGGGAAAGAAAAGAGGCAATTATCTAGAAGCATCTGTTTGTAGATTGTCATTGCTAAACATTTATAAAAGGTGTGTTTGTTGTTATTTTAAAGTATATCAACTTAATTTTTAGGAGCCGGTTTAAATAGTCTCAGCTGAACAGTGACCACAGCCATGAGCTGCAATCACGGCTCATGTGTTCTAACAACGGTGGGCACCCGTGGTCAGAATACAGTAGCCGAAAGGGAAGATTCCTCCATCTATGCTGTTTAGTATGGATGGAGGAATCTTTTTGATTTTTTAGGGTTAAATGAAAAAACCTCATTGTACGCCCAGCTTCAAATATAAGTAGAGGGCAAAATATGCTGAGCCCAGGGCACACAGCTGGTATCCCCTTCTCAGCAGAAAGGCCGGGCCGCAGCTATACAAATTTTCAGAACAGTCATATGTTTAAAAAATTTTAAAAAGAGAGATTTCAGGGGGGGCGTGTCCTGGACATGGCGGCGTGAGGAGCACATTGAGAGAGCTCCGAGACACCCGGCCACGTTTTGCACTATATCAAGGACTTTACAAACCGTGTGGATCCCGCAATCGTCATGGCTAAACGGGGCAAGGATGGAGGTAACAAGCGACTGACCCAGGACGACCCCATCCAACACTTCTTTACTCCCCGGGCCTCGGCCTCTACGACCCGCAGTGGCGCCAAGATGGCGCCTACGGCCTCTGCTCCGGTGTCTCCCCGCAGGTCTCGTAGACGGGCATCCCCGGCTCGCAGCACCTCGCCGACGGGTTCCACCGAGCTCTTTGATTTAGACCGGGACACAGACCGAGACTCGGGCAATGACTTCCCGTCTGGCGTTCTAAAAAAAAAAAAAAAAGAGAGATCACAGGAGAAGCCAAACCAATCAGTAAGCTACTACTTTTATCCCACCAACACCAAAACTGTGCTCAAAGAAAAACTACGGACACAAGCTTTATTAACCCTTGCAGTGGGGCTACTCTGCACTGCAAGGGTTAACTGCTCATTTTGGTCTAGGTTAAAAAAAAAATATACTCACCCAATCCTCTGGGCTAGAGAGCTATCACAGACCCCTCCTGCCTCTCGCCTCCTGAGCTGCAGCAATGGTATATCCCTCGGCGTCCTCATGTCTTATACACAGTGTATAGAACATGGTGACTCAAGGACCTTAGACCTCTGTAGAGGAGGAGGAGCGGGACAGAAGGGACCGGTCTAAGAGCTGGCCGGCTTCTAGGATCAGGAGAGTACAACTTTTTTTTTAACCTAAAACAAAAATGAGCAATTAACCCTTGCAGTGAAGGGGTTACCCCACTGCAAGGGTTAATAACATTTGTGCCAGGAGTTTCTGCTTTAAAATCAGGATGTTTACTGAATTCCCCTTAATTTGGAGTCCTCTGTAATATCCACAATAGCCAAAATTTAGAGGAAACTCCATAAGATCATGAAAGTGTTTTTTTAAACCCGTGCTGACTAACTTCCTCTCTGCTTGACGCATCACCATGAAAACTTCCAAGGCAAGTTTGAATCATATTGGTGGCTATAAGAAACCTCTGCTCCCTGTATGCACTCCAAGCTTTAGTTTCCAGTTATGGCTGAAGATTTCAGATTACATAAGAATATGTCATGAGAAGCCCGTCTAGGGATAACAGAGGGAAATATAACAATTCCATTCCAATACCTATTCCCAATGTGTTCCACTATAACAAAAAGGATTTGTGGGACTCATTTGATCAGACCCATTCCCAGGTGAGGATCTCCTGTGGGTGGGAGGCTCTGGTTTGAATAGGTCTTAGGTAAAGTTAAGTTCTGATTGCTTGTTTGTAAAGTAAACATGGTATAGTTATAAAGCAAAACAATATTCAATACAGAGTGCACCCATGACACTGGATGCACAGAGCACTGTGGATCTCGTAATGACAGCACAGCAGGAGGTTGGAATTTGTTTAAACACTCTCTGTGATTAAACCTTGGATGGAGCCTTATTGACAGAGGGAATGAGGGGGATGATACACAACTCCTCTCCATTTTGTTTCTCACTACTTACAATTGTGCTCCACTTGCTTTGTATTTGGAGGGTAATGTAGATTTATAAAGCACATTGAAAACATTTTTGTTTTGGTGCAATAGATTTGTAAGCCTGTCAATCACTAGGCCTGAACTCTATTACATAAGGAGAATGACATCACCACCCTGTTGCCCAAACTCCAACACTGGGTTTACGGAGGATTGACTCCCAGAGCAACAGAACAACGTGGGAGCACAGGGCAGATGGGCATTTGGGCCAGATTTGCACTACTGTGGTCTGTTACCGTGTGTTTTTTTAAGGTAGCCCATTCTTTATGATTGGGCTACTAAGACAATAGCAAACCAAGCCGAGGATCGGTAAATATCTGAGATATTTACTGATCCTCTACATGCAGTACAAACACTGGAGTGATCGCTGATCATTCCAGTGTTTGTAAACAACTGGGGACACATATGCAAGTGTTCTCTTGTTCTGCATGATGAAGGGGATCCTGTGTAACCCCGAAACGTTGCATTAAGTGTATCACACTATGCTACTCATACGTCAATATAAACAGATGTATTTGATTCACTATTGGAGTGCCGGTGTCTCCGTATATTCTACCAGATATTCACCTCGGTTGCCAGCCGTTGACTACCGCAGCACCCACCCTTATCTCTTTGGAACGGCATTTTTTGAGTGCGATGGGTTCATGGATTTTACATAGTACTATGTGTCCCCAGTTATGAATGAACAGGCACTGCTTTACATCACTTACTGTTCATTCATGAGGTGGAGAAGCAGCTCACTACAGATGCTTCTACCCGGTCATAACTGGTTGATAGTAAATATTTACTATCTCCTGTTTAGACCCCTGATATTTCCCTGAAGCCCCCCAACAGTAAAAAAATAAAAATAATAATCCACACACAAAACCCCCCGCCACACACACATATTGTGGTGTACGCTATGCACATGCACTGCGTTATTAGAACGCATTGCAGTGCTTGATTTAAAAAAAAATAATAATTTAACTGTGGCAGCGCATGGCAAAGCGTTGTGACACATTGCCGCACGTTGTGATACGCTGTGTTGCGATTAAATGTATGCCTGTATCATTTAATCCCAACACACACACCAACACAGCAAAAACGATTTTTTACCATTTCACTTTTCACCATTTGCTTATTTACAATTTTGCGTTAATTCATTTTTTTTACTGTTTGGCAAAAAGGCGCAATTTACATTTACAAACATTTGCCATTTATTAACTCAATACAGTTTTATCTTTTAGATTTAGTAAGAAAAGTACTTGTTTTATGCACGGATACAGATTTTAGCGTGCTTTTATCCATTTAATTGTGTATTTTTATCGGTTTAATATTGATTTGACAAACATTGGTGCAATTATCGCTGATCTTTTTATTCTACCGGGCCTGTGCTTTCAGAAAATATATGGTTGGGGGGGGGGGGGCGGCTTTTACAAACGCTAGCAACGCAGCAGTAGAAAATCAAAACAATGGGAAAAATTGCAAAAATGGTTTGGCCAGCTGAGGTGTAAAGTGTAGAGGGCTTGGCAGGGAAAGGGTTAAACCTCTGAGGCTGGGTTCACACCTAGGCGTATTGAATATGCCCGTCTGTCGCACGTTTTTTTTACCGCGATCCGCTGTAAAAAAAACGCGCGTTTCCGAGGGCTACTTGGCTGTATCCCAATGGAAACGCCCAACAAAAACGGCCCAAAGAAGTACATGTACTTGTTTGGGCGTAGGCTGTTTTGTAGGGCGTTCAGACGAGCGGAAATACGGAAAGGTGTGAACCATACCCATAGAAAACAATGGGATTTTCATGTTTGGACGTTTTGTAGAGCGCTCATAGAGCCTTGAACGCGCGACAAAACGTAAAAGGTGTGAACAGGGCCTAATACTTGCCTATCAGCAGCTCCAGGTTCCCTCTAACTAAAAGCCAGATTTTACCTAGTCAGTTCAGCAAGAGAAGGCAAAAAGATAATATTCACAAGCCAAAGAAGCTGATCCAAAAGGGAAGCAAGGCTGTGTGCTGTAATAGGAAAGAGGATGACTCCATTGTGTATACTCTGGAAGTAGAGAGAGTAGGATATGTGATAGACCTTTAAAAGCATCAAGGAATGGAAATTGTAAAGGATGGAAGGATTTTCCGGATAAAAGTTCCAAAACAAGATGTGTGACGTTCTAAAATGCCGGGGGTGTAGACTTGAAGGAAGTGTGATAAAAGTCCATCTTCCCTGGAATGGCAACAGATGCCTCACTTGGCTGTGAAGGAGAATATATAGACGCTGCAGAGAAAAATATGTGCTCCCGGCCTATATTTAGACAGGAGGAAATCTTGACTGAGATAAAAGGGCCTCGGTGGTGGAGCAGTGCATGCAACAAGTACCTCACTTTCCAACTGAAGCAAAAACTCTCGTTTTGTTCATTAAAATAAAATACATTCAAATGATATACATTCCAACAACATGAGCAACATTTCATGCATTTGCTCTCTAAATATTCAGCCACACCAGTCCATAGCTGAAAGAGTTATTGTAATAAAAGGTCACAGGTGTTATAAACTTAAACACTTCATTCCCACAATACTTATAAAAATAAAGTGCACTAAACCTAAGGATATTGCTGGGGATGCCTGCAAGTTGACCTCAAGATCTGCACAGACTGCTAGGAAAAGTACAAAACCAATAAACAGGAACAGGTGGGATAAGGAGTCTGGGAAATCCAGAATATCATTGCCAAGAATGCTAGGACGTAAAGTTGGGAATTTTGTTAGCTTTATAAAATGAAAGCTGTCTTTTTGTCCATTTTAAAAAATGATAGCTGGCTACAGATTAATACAGTAATCCAAGTTTTTATAGCGTCACATTATAAAATAGCTTGTGTAGCAATTATCTTGAAAGACAAGTATGGCCAAAGTTCTCTTAAGGGTCACATTTACTAATGTCCTCCTGTGAGCCATAACTCGGCATAAAGCAAGCTATAATCCACTATATGCTGATAGAGCAGAGCCGCGCTGTGACCGGGAAAGATCCCAACAATATTGTCAGGATCCACTCCGCGCTACCCGATTGACAGGTAGAGAGGCAGAGCTAGCCGACTCCCCCCCTTCCCTGTCTGTCCCTCCAGTCACTGCTGAGGGAACAGATAGGAGAGTAGGGAATCCCTGCGGGGAGAAGTGACTGACGTCACCCTTCTCTGCAGGGAGAAGATCGGGAACTGAGCGATCGGGAACAGCTTCAGTGTTGATGAAGTTCATGTGTGAGAGTGGCAAAGAACAGATAATGATGATCTGCCACTCCAATTCCACCTTCGATCACGTCACCATGTTTCCCATTTAAGGTGGCCACACACCTTACGATTATCGGACTACACTTTTCGTCCGATGATCGAACCGTCGTACGATTGTAGTACAGTGGCCCCATTATGCCCCGATTATCGCAAGGTTCAATTAGCCGTAAATAAAGAAAAGCACCTGGACGAATTGCGGTATCAAGCAGGTATTTACGTTTGCGCATGAGCAGTGTAGATCGTACGAATTTTGACGTACGGAAACACCACTAACCTTGCAATAACCTTACGATCGGCGAAGCTTGAAAGTCAAAACTCGTATGATTGTACTGTATTTGCGGTTGCACACTGCCCACACACCTTGCGATTATCAGACGAAAAGTTGATTGCGTACGATAATCGTAAGGTGTGTGTGCCAACTTTAGGCAGCCTTAAAGTTTATATACTGATCAGCAGGCCTCAGTGGGCACAGTTGAGACTTAGTGGCCTATTATGACTGTGTCAATGGCTTTTATTTTCCTTTTTAACCAGAATTTATCTTCTGCCCCCAAAAAAATACAAGTAGGACAACTGTCCTTAGTGTGCGTGCATGCTAGCTAAACTATGGTGGAGGAATGTGCAGGAAGGAGACAGTTTGGTAAAACTATGAAATTAAAAGAAAAATTTAAGAATGGGCTGTACCTGAACCTAAAGACATTTTCTCACTGCTATACCGACAGATTCAGCAATCCGCTGTTGCCATTGGTGGTTAGAGTTCTCTCTTACATATTTACAAAATACAGAGCACAAGTGCAAACATGCTAATTGGTCCAACTAATCTCTTATTGTTATGTGGCATTTAGAAAATCCTGGTGTCAAATGGCAGACTCATTGTAACCTAACGGCATAAAAAGCCACAATTGTGTAGTGTGAGAAAGAAAAACATTACAGGTTGGGTAAGGGAAGAAGAATGAGAGTGTAGATAAAAGAAAGAAAAGAAAAAAAAGTATGGAGTATAAATTGTATTTTTAGCCCTAGACCAAAATAAGCAGTTAACCCTTGCAGTGCGGTGGTAGCTCAATACAAGGGTTAATTAAAAGAAAATTACCCAGAGTTTGTCTTTAAAGGGACGTACCGAATGAACTGCACTGCTATTGTTTAGTGTTTCCTCAGTGGCACGGTCTAGTTTAGAGCACCTCATATAAACTGCCAACGAAAGTTTATGCAAGGATTAGATTAAAACTCTGTAAATACGGATTCATTTACAAAAAGACTTAGCAACAGCCACTACAAAGAGCTCACCAAGCTAACCCCAACAATCTTCACAGAGTCAGGGGCCCAGCAACAGAATGAAAACATAGCATTGTATTTGTAGAAATACAAACCCGTGCAGAAGACTGACAACCCCTATAAAGGAGAACCGTCCATATTAAACAAAATTTAAAAAAACTTTATTATACATGATATACATCTGGAAATGTTACCATGGTCAAATTCGGGAGTTGTGACATTTTTAAAAGGAAGTCTTATATTTGTAACTTGACAACACAATGTAACCCTAATGTAATTCCTCAAAAACTAACCTTTTATTATATGTGACAAAACTTGAAGTCAAAACCCTTCAGGTTATTTTTGTATATACGTGGATACATTTGTTGGTACCCTTACAGCTCACCAAAACAAAGCTTCTCACCTATATAGGCAGCCAAGATATGTGAAGGATGCACAATAATGGTAGACTTTTGGTTTGAAAAAAAAAGAAAAAATTAGGGATGTACAGTGCCGATACCGAGTACTCCTACCCGCCCAAATGCTCCGATACTTATCCCATTAACGGAACTTCCGGTCAGAGGGAGATTTCCTCTAACCGGCAGTGAAGCGAGGGAACATGGAGCTGGCTTCTCGGCCAATTACCATGGAGCCGGCTTCCCGGGCAATCAAGAAGCCGGGCGGCAGGTAATGACACACTGCCTGGCTTCCTGATTGCCCGGGAAGCTGGCTCCATGCTACGGGAAGTAGCAGTATTGGTACTTGGCATTGGTGAGTACCGAGAGATAAATAATGGTACGTGTACTCTATACCAAAAAACCGGTATCGGTGCATCCCTAAAAAAAAAAAAAAAAAGTTGTGTATGGCCAGTTTTAAAACAAATCAATTCTCTCCTGCTAGCTATTGTTTTTTGTCAGCTGATACTCCCCCGTTATTAGAATACACGAAGAGTGACTGCAGCTGATTGGCTTCTTAGACCAAGGCAGCAAATATTTTATTTCTGTAACTGAATACCTGTAAAAGCGCATCACAACACAAAGCTCCTGCAGCAAACCCAAAAGCCTGCCTGTGATTTAATTTTTCGCTGTTAGTATTGCAGATATCTAAACTCTCCCGGACGTTCCCGGAGTCTCCCGCTATAAAAGAGCGGCTCCCGGACAGAGAGAAACATTTTCTCCCAGAAAGGTTTACTCTGATCTATCTAGCAGAGTAAACCTTTCTCTGCTCTGTTTTGTTTTTTTTCTTGTCATTGGGGTCAGGGGGAAAAAAAAAGAAAAAAAACACGACATAGGAACGAATAGCTAGATTGCTATTGGCTATTCCAATTTGCAATGGCCAATAGCAGCCTAGCTATTGCACCCGCCCCCTGGTGCTGTCAATCAGCAGAGGTGGGCCTGAAGGTCTGCTATTGCAAAGTGAAATAACCAATAGGAATCTAGTTATGCATTCCTATGGTATTTTTTTTTCTGACTTACGGCGGCCAGCGGCTCCGATGTAAAAAAAAAAACGACCGCAGGGAAAGGTTTACTATGCACGATCGCGCAGAGTAAACCTTTCCGGGAGAAAGTGTTTCTCTCCTGGGCGGCCAGGAGCCGCTATCTAATAGCGGGAGACTCCCGGGCGACCCCTGGCAAATCGTCATTCGACCCCCGACTGGGTCGCGACCCACAGGTTGAGAACCGCTGCACTACAGAAACAATAAAGTTCTCTTCAAGTACCAACCTTTTGAGAGCAATTCAATAGACTTAAAACTACGATAAGGATTTGACAAAATGACAGTAAATACCAGAGATTGTAAGCCCTCACGGGCAGGGCCCTCCTTAGCATCTTGTCATGAATTGTATTGTAATTATAATGTCTTCATTATATTGTAAAGCGCTGCACAAACTGCTGGCGCTATATAAATCCTGTATAATAATAATAATAAATACCAGACAACTGGCAGGTCTGAGAATCCAAGAATCCCATTAGCAAACTTGAGGTGGAGCTCATGCCTTTACAGTTATTTGTCATGAGTCATATTCCTGGGCACCCCCCTCTTGATCTCAGTGAGTGTTTAGAAATCCCACTGATTGACGTATTTTATTTGGTGTGTCCGGAAATGAAAACTTCTTGGTTTTCAAAGATGTACTTGAGTAAGAAAAGCAGCACTCTTGATACGTGTACCTGCCAAAGCCAGTTATAGCTGAACTCCAGGCAAACAGCCAAACCCACAGATGAATTACATGTATGGGTGCTGTTTTACCTGCCAATGAATTTAAATGTGTCCCTCCAGTTCTTAGATTCACACAACTTTGCCACACAGTACAGTGCCGCAGGACAGGTGACCTCATTTTTCTTTGCTGCAGTTAAAGAAGAACTTTGGCCATAAGTGTTCTTAATCCTTGCAGTGAGGCTACACCTGCACTCGTTTTTGTCTAGAGACAAAAATAAAAAAAAGTTATATACTCACCTGAACCTTGCATCTGGCTGTTAGACCGGTCCCTGCCGCCTCGCTCCCCCTCCACAACGGCAGTCTAAGGTCCTGCGAGTCATCAAGTCCTGTAGGACATGAGGACAGCGAGAGACATTCCTTCCATTCCTGCTGGTGGGGAGGAGCAGACATTCAGCAGGAACAGAAGTAGCAGCCAGCCGGCTCAGAGAATCACAGTATAACTTTTTTATTTTCGTCCCTACACGAAAACGAGCAGTCCCCTTGTAGTGCAGGGGGAGCCCCACTGCAAGGGTGAAGAAGAATGATGCCCAGAGTTCTTCTTTAAGGAGAAGCAGCACACAGGGAAGTTTATCTCTCAGTCACCCTACTCATTCCAATCATCATTCCCTACAAACCTACAGTACAACCTATTGGCTCCTTGTGCTGCTTCCACTCCTCTAGCCTGAGCTGTGCTATAATGTGGGTCTGCAAGAGTCCGAAACCGAGTCAAATGTAGGTACTTACACTGTTTGCATTCAAAATAAAAATGTGACCTAAGAGAGCAAGAACGTTTACAGTGATAAAGTAGTGGTATGCTGTGCTTTGGTTGTCAGCTATAAATAATCTATACACATGGAAGCAGACCTAGATTTATGGACAGGCCACAAAGTAAGACAGGGAACTTTCAGATGGAGGATTCCATTGCTGAACTCCACCTGAAAATGCTGGCTGTTCGCATGCATCTCGTCTCACCACTTCTGGATCACTGACCCAGAAAGAGCCAGCAGTAAATGAAAGTAAAAAAGTTGAACTTCCTTATCTATATACTTTTTTTTTCCCCAATAGAAGGAGCTTAGACGAAAAAGCACTGAAGGATAAGGGAAGTAAAAGTACCTTATAATGGTAGTCTAGGCAAAAGTGAGCATTTAATCCTGGGAGCCCCACTACAAGGGCAGTTTTTTTTTTTACATTTTCAGTAGGGATGTTCAGATACCAGTGCCGATACTTGGAATTTTAACGAGAACTACCAGGGTTGCAGCTGTGGCAGAGCCCTGGCGCTACACCACTGTCCTGAAATCATTAGTGCGTATTGTTTTATCAATAATTGTATCCGAGCACTTGGACAAGTATCGGTACATGGTCTGAAAATAATTGAATTGGTGCATCCCTAATATAAATATTAGGGATGCACTGATACAGAGTCCCTGCCCAAATGCTCCCGATGCCTATCCCAATACCGGAACTCCTGGTATCAGGAAGCCGGGCGTCGAGTCATTACACACTGCCTCATCACCAGGGAGTATGGAGCTGGCTTCCCGGCCAATCAGGAAGTTCCGGTATCAGGAAGTCGGGGTCGGGTAATGACTAAAGCCCACCCCCACCCCCCAGCTCCATACTCCCAGGTATGAGTACTCGCACAAAGACTTGGTATCAGCGCATCCGTAATATATATTTTTAGGATGCACCAATACCATTTAGGGATGCACTTGGTGACAAAGGAGCATGGAGCCGGCTTCCCGGCCAATCAGGAAGCCAGGCGACGTGTAATGACTCGCCGCCCAGCATCCAGATTGGCCAGAAAGCCGGCTCCATGCTCCCTCATCACGAGGTAGCATGGAAACGACTTCTTGGGTAACCGGAAAGCCGGGCGACAGGTCATTTCATGCCGCCCAGCTTCCTTAATGGGACTTCGGGTATCTGTATCGCCGAGTACCGGAAAAAAAAAATATTGGTATTCGATACCCAAAAAAATTGTATTGATGCATCCCTAATAAAATATATAACAAAATCATACATTGAAACAGGAATGCACAAAGCCCAGGAGCCCTGCATGCTCCTTAAAAGTGACAGCTGCTTCCTAACTTTTGAGTTTTTCTCTAGTCTGGTCTTGGAGCTGGAAAAGTATCTGTACTTGTATCAAGTACAGTACTTGGTATCTGACTGAACATTCCATAATTTTCAGCTTTACTGTCATGACAGTTTCAGTAACAAAGGTTTTAGAATGAACTTGGCACTGTGTAATGGCCACTATAGACCTCACTGTACCTCTGCTATAAGAAAAATGCCTAGTGGCAAATGGACCCTGCTTAACAGTACTTACATTTCTGCACACACAGGAAGTATCAGTATACACACATACATAGGAAGTCAAGTGCAGGGGGATCAGCGCACACACACACACACACACACACACACACACACACACACACACACACACACACACACACACACACACACA
>NW_017307593.1:255480-295561 GCF_000935625.1 Nanorana parkeri | reverse complement strand
CACACACACACACACACACACACACACACACACACACACACACACACACACACACACACACACACACACACACACACACACAAAGTCAAGTGCAGAAGGAGAGACCAGCAAGATGTGCTCTTTAGCATACACCTTATTCCCCAGGATTTATACCAACAATGAGATTACCTACATCATATGCAAGCTAACCTAACGCTATCTTGCTCACTCTACCTTTAAGTAAACCTGTCATGAGCAAGGTAAGCTTCCATTTCTGAAGACCTTCTGAAAATACTACTGGACTGGCAGTTATATGCTGAGCCAAAAGTCAGACCTCATAGTTGGTCTCAGTGAGTGATTAAAAGTACTGAAGCCAGGGGACTGACTTAGCAGCCAGGCACACATTAAAAAGGAGAGTTCAGTAATGGCAACCTTCTTGTTTCTTTCATGACAGATTTCCTTTAACTAATCCACTACTACTTTAGGGAGGAGCAAGGGATGTCATTCTGATGTTGCTTCCTCATTTCCTAGATAATAATGCGCCAAAGAGGAAGTATAGAGTTGTCTTACTTCCTGGCCATTATAAACAGGACCTCTGCCTCCCTTTCCCAGGATGTAAAGGCAGAATCACTTAGGTCAGGATATTGGTGAAGTCATCTTTAACAGGTGTTTAGCTGGCAACATGTTACAATCTGATTGTACAATCTACGTGCCCAACTCTGTAGTATACAAACCTATTAAAAACATTTTTATAAAAAAAACGCAGATTTTACAAAGATCATATGCGAAATCCAAATAGAAAGTTTTGGCATATATACACACTCACAGGAGTATATATCAGAGCTGGACAAATCCCAAGAGCCAGGTAGCCAATGTATCTTAAAAATGATAGCTGGCGCCTAACCAGCAACATCTCTAGTTGCAGTCAATGGAGCTGACGCCTAAAAAAAATAATCACGCTGGTTCTTGTATTGGGCAGACTGGCTCTTAAACTCCATATACATTTTCCCACCCAATAGTGATGCACCGATACCGTTTTTTCAGTATCGAGTATGAGTCCTGATATTTATCTTTCGGTACTCGCTGGTCCCCAGTATCGATACCGATACTTCCGCTAGCATGAAGCCAATCAGGAAGCTGGGCGGCGAGTCATTACCCGTTGCCCGGCTTCTTGTTTGCCCAGGAAGCTGGTTCCATGCTGTTTGACCGGCTCGAAGCCAGCGTCCTAGCTAGTCAGCATCGAGCCGGCCAAACAGCATAAAGCTGGCTTTCCTTATGCTGTATTCGGTATTGGGGGTCAAAAATGTATTTATCATTGGTAGCTACATAGCGCAGACAAAGAATCTAAGCACTTAAAGCTCTAGAGATCCTCATTAAAAAAATACTATGCTTGCAATGTTTGGGGAGGAGGGGTGGGGGGGTGCAGAAAGAGTTGAAAGAATGAGATGCATGACAGCGTGGGATGTTATTTCCCAAACGTATGTGATTTAGCAGCATGTGCTGTGACCTATAGCCAATCAGAATTCATCTTTGCTGTAAACACAAGTATGAGGGGTCACTAAGGTTCACTGGAAACTGTCTTCATACAATTAGCAACCTTTTACAGATTTCATATTGTGGTTATTTCATAAATGAATTCAACACAACAGAAGGACTTGCCTTTATTGGAAGAACAAAAGGCATGTCAGCAAGAACGAAAAAGGTAAAAAATGTGCATAGATGTACTGTATGTTATGCTTTAGGTCAGCAGGAATATACCAAACACTATCCACAAAGATGAAAGATCTCCACTTAGCTATCTAGCTCAGATATCTGAGGTCCTGCAAACCTGAAGGTAGAGCTTTGGTCTTCCCGTTCCTACCCTCCACAGTTCTCTATTGGTCAGTGATTAGTTAGGTGGAAAGAATAGCCAAAGCAATAGCTGAAGTCAGTGCTGGCATAGCTGAGCACCCAGCCGCAGTCAGGCCGATTACTGAATGTACATGCAAGTACCAGTAGATGCCTGCATTTAACTCCTGCTGTACATTTGCTTGGCTTAGTACAGCACAGTACAGATGCACTTTAAGACAATTTATGCATGCTGATTATCTTCCTGTGTATTAGAAGCTATAGATGGTAGCGATGCTATAAAGAGCGGCACAATGGGAGTCCGTTTTTTTTCGGTACCGGAATGGAGTAGACAGATATTCTCGAGGGGCCACTTTACAACCAGGTAAAAGGAACATTGCAGCTGGGAGGCAAAGGGTATCAGTGTGCGACAACCAGCCAATTGGCCCTGCACCCCTTTTGATATTGCATGCATCTGCTGTACAGTTAATCTCGTAAACAGAAACAAGGCAGCCCGTAACGCAGGTACTAGAGTGTACAGGGCAATGCCACAGGCCAATCCTCTAAACAGTTACACATTCAATTGGCTTGTAAAAATCAACAAGGGGGCAGAACATCTCAGCAAGCCATCAGGGCCCTTTACGACCAAACCCAACTTTCTACCAGAACCACAGTAACGAACAAGGATAGCGCCCTCTTCCGAGGTATCAAGGGAAATTTAACAATCAAAATACATTTTAACTGATGTTGTTCTACTTAACACTACGCAAGAAAAAAATATTAAACACCAAGAAAAGTAAAAGGTCTACTCACACTGTAAAGTGATACACAAAACACTTCCATCCCGTTGGCCTTTCTAAAAAGTTATAAACTCTGCCTTGTAGATGGGTCCTTGAAAGCAAAGGTCTCCTGGTGCTGTAGATGGACATTCGGGGGTCTAGATTGATGCCCGGCCGGGGGGATCCCGTGTTAATCATTACGTCGTGTTTCAGTTCAAATGTGGAGGTGGCCCGCTCTTGACCTTGCTGTCCGTTGCTGTTAAAGCCCTCATATTGCGTGTTCAGATTTTCATTCATCTCCAAAGTGTTCCGTTTGTTTTGGAGGTTCCGCTTGGAAGTTAAGATTCCAACTTTACAGCTTCTTTGTGGTGAATTAGAAGGTGATGATGACATTGGGACAGGAAAACATCTTTGCCAACAATTGAGACAAAAAGAAAAAAATACTATATATAGAAAACCCCCAGTTCTTCTTGTCCACCGGCGTCTGACATCTGGTTGGAGATTTTTTTTAGTAGTGAGGTCCTACCCACTTTAGCTCCCTCCTGATGACTCCTCTACAATGGGAGTGGCGTAGAATACAAGGTTAAGTGCAGGATTCCTTCCTCAGCACAGTGCTGTCAGATGTCTGTTAGGGCTGTTGATTTTAAAGGTGTGAGCCCGAACGTTGCATGTCTGGGAATGTCACAAAAAAAGAAAAAAATTTACAAAACCTTAAGCTGTTCCTCAACTGCAACAAAATCAATATATTGCTTAATAAAAGGTCTCGTGTAGTAGACAGGCATTCCTGAAAAAGGAAAAACATAGGCAAGATCCATCACACACACACACACACACACACACACACACACACAACTTGTATATACAATTATCACCACTGAGGAGGTACCACTTATGGCTCAATCCTAGGGAACTCGAATATGAAAGAAGTGGCTACTGATGCAAAGGGTGACTATGATGTGAAGGGGGGGGATCTTGATTTGAAGGGAAAAATGTAGAAATGTCACCAGCACACCAATCCTTTTAATATAGCAAAAGCTTAATTTATTGAAGTTTTTTGTCATATGACCAAACAAGCGCTTTCGGGACTGCGCAGGGTCCCTTCATCAGGCTTCAGCATTAGATATTGAGCATTGCTAAAGACTGATAAAGGGACCCTGCGCGGTCCCGAAAGCGCTTGTTTGGTCATATGACAAAAAACTTCAATAAATTAAGCTTTTGCTATATTAAAAGGATTGGTGTGCTGGTGACATTTCTACATTTTTGCTGACATTCGCGGCGCCATCCGCGGTCACTGCGAGCACCCCCCACTACAAGGGACATATCGGTAAGGAGTGCGACAAGGATAGTACTTGATTTGAAGGGGGCACTTCGCTGTGAAGGGGAAAACCCACTCCTTAGTGGGTTTTTGCATGGGGTTCCCCTTGAAAAGGCGGAGAAAAACTGCCCTAGACATTAACAAGCAGGTAATGCTTGCAGTGCAGGGGTAGCCCCACTGCAAAGGGAATTTCTTTTTCCAGGAGATAAGCTTTAAAGATTATAACTGCCATCATAAGATGATGGCACAGACCATAAAAAGCTGACAAGGGTCCAAAAGTTTGCCCTTAAACTTTTTCTAACCCCAGCCAGTACTAAAAAGTTATTACTCTTTGTTTCCCAATAGATAGTTCCCCTAATCTTCAATCCCTGCATCACCCATCAGCATGTAATGAAGTGAGTAAAAGGATATGTATGCTACAGTGACACAAATAGCAAAGAAGTTCTGTCCCCTCTCCACGCTATCCTGTGCTGGCTGCCGCTGGGCTTTAAGTTCTTCCATTACAAAGAAAGAATGTAAATATGTTAATGGGATACATTTAGTCATTTCAGCAGCTTCTATTAAAACAATACCTTGATTTTCCGCTACACAGAGATGAACTGCAACAGCTCAGAACATTAACCATGAAACCTAAAACATTTTATGAGGAGTCTGACCCAGTTACGCAACATATACATACTAAGAGAAATAAATACACTTGCTCCGTGCTTGGCATTTAGCTAAAACACCCAGATATAGTACAGACGCACTGCTTGTTTCATGAACGCTATGGATATAACAGAGGTTACCTCAGCTAAGTTAAAGTGACACTAAACTCAGGAGTTAAATCTTAAAAATACATTCAAGTACCCTATTATAGGAGAACTATGAGGCGAGTGTTTTTCACTCACCTCATAGTTCTAGCCAACCTGTGACAATGAGACTGTCACAGGTCGGCTCAGTAGATCGGGAAGTGAGCGAACACATACCGGGTTCGCTCACCTCTCGATCCTGTCACGGCTCTCTGCCGTGACAGGGGAGGGGCTGGATTCCCCCCTCCGATCCGCCAGCGCTGACTGTATTTTGTGTATTGTGTAGAAAATTCATGCAATTAAAAACAAACTAAACCTTCACTTGGCTGTTAAAAACTGAAGAGAGCTCACGTTCTATTCGGTTAAGGTTGGAATTCTCCCATCCAATTCGGTTTTGCTCATCCAGTGCAATCAATACTGCAGTTTGTTTTGACTCGTGCTTCCATTAAGCAGACTGATGCCCATTTCATACTCGTTTCACTAATAATGGAAACAAAAGCGAACATTTTTAACCTATCCTAAAACTTGATCTCATTGCCGGTAATCGAGAATTCTAGCTTACAGTGACACTAAACTCAGGAGTTAAATCTTAAAAAATGCATTCACTTTTAACAAAAACGTATCATATTAATGTATCACTCGGGTTAGAAGAACCTCTGTGTTGCGTTACCCTGCTAACCCAGCCCCACTTCAGCAGCCTCCGCTCCCGACCGAGTCCCACCTTGCTCTGCAGCTGGCTAAAAGGCAAGCTGCCCGCCCCCCCCACATGTACATTGGAAGGTACCAATACTACAGGGGGGGCCTGGGGCCGGGACCGTACCAGGGTACAACCCTAGCTCTGTGTCCTTTACACCACCGCGACGGCGGACCCCACAGGTGCCAAATCACACACAACCGTGTCCAGACACCCTGGCGATCCCTGTCTGGGATTCAGATTTTTCTCCGCGACCCCCCACACTCAGTTGCTTGTTCATGACCCACACTTTAAGAAGCCCTGATCTAGTGTGCACTGACCCTTTAAAGCAGGGGTGCCCACAATTTTTTGTGTTGGGATCTACTTTTCAAATGACGAGCTACACGAGAGCCACCAACGAAAAAAAAAACCTCCCTCGCTCTCTCTTTCTCCTGGCTGTCTCTCCTTGCTCATCCTTCTCGCTGTATCTCCTGGCTGTCATTCCTCATTTTCTCTCCTGGCTCTCTCTTAGCTCTCTTGGCCGTTTCTGCTTGCTCTCTCCCCTGGCTGTCTCTCCTCTCTCTCTTTCCTGGCTGTCTCTCCTCTCTCTCTTTCCTGGCTGTCCCTCCTCTCTCTCTTTCCTGGCTGTCCCTCCTCTCTCTCTTTCCTGGCTGTCCCTCCTCTCTCTCTTTCCTGGCTGTCCCTCCTCTCTCTCTTTCCTGGCTGCCTCTCCTCTCCTTTGAGAGCTACTGGTAGATCACGATCTACCTAATGGGCACCCCTGCTTTAAAGTGACACTAAACTCAGGAGCTAAATCTTAAAAATGCATTCAAGTATCCTATTAACAAAAATGTACCATATTTGTGTATCACTCGGCTGTAGATCCTCAAATCATCTCTGAATTGGTGCTGACACTGTCCTTCCTTCTGGAGGGTGGCTTCTTTTGTTCCCCATGGTCCCTGGGTGTGTTGTAAAGCAGTCACTGCTCCAAGCTCACTCCCGTGATGGACTCCATTGCAATACAAATGAGTAAACTAAATGTCAGATTGTAGTGCATCACTGGAGTGAGCTTGGAGCAGTGACTAGTTTACAATACTACTTACAGAGAGAAGAAAATGAAATACCTACTGTGAAAGATGATGAATGAGGCTTCTTTGTATTTAGGGATGGCTTTT
Source organism: Nanorana parkeri (assembly GCF_000935625.1). Classification (NCBI taxonomy): domain Eukaryota; kingdom Metazoa; phylum Chordata; class Amphibia; order Anura; family Dicroglossidae; genus Nanorana; species Nanorana parkeri. The sequence continues at coordinate 289,022 of NW_017307593.1, read as the reverse complement.
CTCTTGGCACAAGATGCCTTAAATCTGTGCAGGGCACAATGAAATCTCAAGACTGTCAACGAATTGTGGATCGAAACGTACTGCCAAGTGTCAGAAAGCTCTCTGTTGAACGTCATGGGTCCTCCAACAGGATAATGAACCAATACAGCTAGAAACACCCAAGAATGGCTAAGAACAAAACATTGCTCTTTTCTGAAGTGGCTTTCTATAAGCCCTGACCTGAAGCCTATTAAACATCTATGGAAAGAGCTGAAACATCCAGTCTGGTGAAGGCAGCCTCCAAACCTGAGACAGCAGAGGATTTGCTCAATTAGGCCCCATTCACACCTATGCGTATTGTAATATGCGCGACCGTCACACGTTTTTTTTACCGCGATTCACGGTAAAAAAGTCGCGCGACCGTCGCGCGATTCCAAAGGCTACTTGGCAGTATACAAATGGAAAACGCCCTACAAAACGGACCAATACGCAGCAAAAAACGCTCCGGGACCTTTTCATGCGTGGGCCGTTTTGTAGTGCGTTCGGGACGGGCAGAAATACAGACAGGTGGGAACGATACCATTGACTACAATGCTATTTATTTTTTTGACCGTTTTGTAGAGCGTTCATCGAGCGTAGGACGCGCTACAAAACGGTCAGGTGTGAATGGGGCCTAAGTAAGAGTTGGCCAAACTACCTGTTGGCAGGTGCAAAATTCTGACTGAGGGCTACAGAAATCACTTGCTTGTAGTGATTGCCTCTTAGCCTCCATACACGGAGGAAAACCGCACGACACGCAAACGCTAAAATCTTTAAAACTGCACGCATTCTGCTCATTTGCAGCTATTACTAAAGCCGCGAGCGTGCAGAATCCGCCCCCAAAATTACGCTTGGGACTATTTTTCAGGATGCCCGGTTTTGTACCGCTCAGTCCCCCACAATAGTCTGAACAATGCACATTAAAATGTTTTGATTTTTTTTATGTTTAGAGTGGTTCCATGTGTATTTGTACGGCCCAATATGCGCGGACAACCGCTTCTATGTTGATGGAGCCCGAAAGGTTGTGCATTGTACTGAAACTGTATTGTAACTGTAATGTCTCCCCCATTTTGTAAAGCGCTGCGCAAACAGTTGGCGCTATATAAATCCTGTATAATAATAATAATTTAATTTGTTTTATTATTTAAAGTGTTGAGCATTGAGTTAAAAAACAAAAGTAAAGTCTGATTTTTAAATATACGGAATGAACAGTGACTGATGTCGATCAATTTTTGTCAGTTTTCAGTTATTTCAAAAGAAAGTTGTGGGATACACATCACACACAAACAGCAAAAAGTTTTCCCAGCACACTCGCCAGCCAGCATGCAAAAAAACTTCTCACCGCTAAGGTTAAAAACAGAAGTTTAGATACACGTCTTCTGCAGAAAATGGGAAAGCTGCACAACCGCGTCAAGGCACCTCTATATAGTGCGGTCCTAACTCTAAACTATGAGAGTCTCCATCTTGGAGCACATATGGCAAAAGATCAAAATTGGGTGCAGGTTTGTCAGAGGATGTGTATCTAAATCTCCGTTTTGAACCTTAGTGGTGAGACAAGTTTTTTGAATGCTAGCTGGCGAGTGTGCTGGGAAAACTTTTTGCTGTTTGTACTGTATTAGATCCTTCCATGTGCACCTTGCTGTAAAGCTGGTAACAAATTGATGAGTGCGTTTGCCGTTTGTTTTGCTTGACACATCACACACACACACGTAGGTAGGTACATTGTAGGTGTGAATGAGGGCTAAATCTGCCCACAGACATCACTGAATAGATGTTGCAGGCACAATCTGAATCATGGAAACCCAAGTGTAGCAAATTAGAAATAGATCAAGCTTCGTTCCCTTCATGGGACTGATGCTGAACGGTACCTACTAGCACCAGAGCGCTTGAATAAAGTCGATTTTTAAATCGAAGACGACGGGTGGTGAATTGCCGGCAGTGCAGATTCAAGTGATTCTAGAATTCTACACGTGTAATTCTTGATAATCCAGAAGGAATTTGCTCAGCGGGTAGCCTTGTCTGCCACCCACCCAACACCCTTCAACTAAAAAATAAATGAATTAGTTTAAATTAAAAAAATCTAAGCAGCAGAGTGGAAAATAGTCGGCCGAACATCACCTGCATCCAAATCAGGTGTTTGGGACAGCTGGCAGGGCTCACTGTTAAAATGCAAGAGCCACAGCGGTAGGTTCCTCCATCTATGCGGTTTAGCATGGATGAAGGAATCTGTTAAGATTTTTTTTTTCGGTTCAGCCCACAGCTAAACGGAAAAAAATCTGCAGGTCTAGGGCCAGCCATAGGCATCATTAACACTTGTGTGATTTTTCCTGTGTCTGCCATTCCGCTGTACAACAATGAAAATCCCATTATTGTTAATAGTACCCGTTTACATCAATGAAACATGGTGCAGTGAGATTTTTGGAAAGGTGCTGGTCATTCGTTTGGTACTATCCAGTGAGTTTTGGGCCCGTAGACTTCAATGGGAGCACATGAAAAAAAAAGCATAGACGTGTTCTTGCTGCGTTTTTGTGCTGAAAGTCTCCTCAAAAAGGAAGACAAACATCTAATCATGTCACAGCAAATATTACTTATAGGGACGCACAGTTACCAGTGCCGATACTTGGCATTTTCACGAGAACTACCAGGGTTGCAGCTGCAACAAGGCCCTGGCGCTTCACCACTGACTGAAATCATTATACTATAGTAAGTATACTATATCCACAATCATGAATGAACAGGAAATTATGTAGATCACTTCCCATTTTTCATAACTGGGACATAGTAAGCACACTATGTCCAGTTATTTACAAACACTCACCGTTCAGCTGATTGGTGTTTGTATACCCGCTCTCCATCCTGAATCGGCTGTCACAGGAGGGGGGCCGGCAGTGGGAGGATGAGAGCTCCGCCTCCTGCAACAGATCAGGGCACTCTCCTCCAATCACCGCTCTCCATCCTGACAAAGGAGGCGGGAGGTGTGGGAAGAGAGCTCCACTTCCTGTGACAGATCACAGCCATCACCGCCTTGCACTACTCAGCATCCTGACACAGGAGGCGTGGGAGGAGAACTCTGCCTACTGTGACAGATTGCAGCTGTAACCGCCTTGGACCGCTCTCCATCCTGACAGCAGGCCCAGCCAGGAGGTGAAGGAGGAGAGCTCAGCCTCTTGCAGCAATGACAGCTATCTCAGCGCAGCACTGCTCTCCATTCTGAAAGCTTCTCTCCTCCCTGCTGGGAACCTGCACTGCATTCGGAAGGCACACAGACCGGTGCCCAGCGGGGAAAAGAGAAGCCAGGATACACTGAATTTTCAGCCGCATGGCACTTTCGGCAAATGGCCAAAGTGCCATTTTCGGCAACGGAAATTCCGTGCATCCCTAATGAAAACGCTTCATAAATGTGCATAAAATGTACTACAAAGAAACTCTGGAAAAAAAAGCAATACAATCCAGCTTGAGAAAGCAGCCGCTGTGCACAGAAGGTGCCCTTTGGACACGTGTGCTTAGTATCTAATTGGAAATAAAACATTTCTACACAAGAAGCTGACTGATGCCTTAATTTGGGAGGGAAGAGCAAATGCATCATTGATTAACAAAACAATGGACTAGGATGAAAGTCTTGAGAGACAATCGGTGATTCATCAAACACTTTATTTTTAAAAGGAGTCTGGTTTCTCTACAATCTCTTTAAATCTCTGGGATTTAGGTACATAATGTTAGTGGAACGGTAAAATATTTACAGCCCTCTGATTTCCACCAAGTACAGTGAAGTCCATATAAATATAGATCATATTCACAGTAATGGGGAGTTGGCTTAGCATAGGATACTAAAGTTTGGGTATAGCCAAAACCTTTTTTTGTATATTTTTGGGTAGAACAATGATGGGTTAGAAGACCTGTCAAGTTATTATTGTGGTTTGCGTCCCCGAATGGTAGAAACACCCCATTAGCACTTCTGCCTTGCAGGATTGGGGTCCCCGGTTTAAATCCTGGTCAGAACATGATCTGCATGGAGCTTGCATGTTCTCCTTGTACTTGCCTGGGTATCCTCCAGGTACTCCGGTTTCCTTCCACACTCCAAAGACATGCTGGAAGGGCAAAAAAAGTGTGTGCAATAGGGACCTTAAATTTTAAGCTCCTTGAGGGCAGGGATTAAAGTGAATGTGCAGCATGCTGTGTACACTGTTGGCGCTATATAAATACCTGCAATAAAAAATATTAAATAAATCTAAGTGTCCTGGAGACCACTGTGACCAAGGCAAAAAGTGATGAAGTTCCAAAGAACAAACAGTGCAGTGAGAGAGCACATTAAAGAGGAACTAAAATTTGGAAACTGTGCCCAAAAAAATGCAGGCGCATGGCAGTGGACTGGTCACCAGTATTGCCTGTGGTCTTCCTGAAGCTGATCTTTCCCCATTACTGACTTACAATGCCTTGCTGTGCAGTGTCTGTGTGTAGGGGCCATCTTGGCAGAGGCAGGACTTTGCTTCCTCATGTCAGAGCCTCCAGCAAAGAAAACAGTGAGCAGCACAGTAGTGACATCACTACAAAATCTTAAGCAACTAGCAAACAGGCGTAACAGTGCAGAGATATAGCTAGAAAGGCCGTACCACAAGGAGTGCCTAGGAAACCCCGCGCACTAGAAAGTTACCTATTTTTCAGAAAGAATTCAAGACAAGGAACATTTTTCCAGGAACTGCTTAAGCACAATTAGCATTCTTAGATGATCACTTTAACATAGCAAGTCTTATAATTTTTAGATCAGGTCCACCATTGCAGTGGGGCTACCACAGCACTGCAAGAGTTAAGTGCTCGTTTTTGCCTAGGGTCAGAAATAAAGTTATACCGACCCGAACCTCCGAGCTAGCTGGGCGTGACAGCACTTCCTCCTACCCGTGTCTTCCTCCGATCATTAGACCACTGCAACACAGGGGGAGGGAGGCTCCAGGGACCGGTCTATGAGCAAGCCAGCTCAGAGGATCGGATGATATAACTTAACCCTAGGCAAAAACAAGCAGTTAACCCTTGCAGTTGATAGCCACACTGCAAAGGCTAATAAAATGTATTCTGCTTTAACCCTTTTGCTGCTGCCAGTGCAAGCATAGCCTTATTTACAGTCAGCCTGCTGCAGTCTTCACTGTAGAGAACAACATTCATATCAGGGTAGAGACCAACTAGGAAGCCATCTGCTCCACATGGCAGGAACCATGAATAATACATTCTATACTGCACTACTGCAGAGACAGGTAAAAACTGCTGGAAAAAGGCAGCTGCTTACAAACATTTAGCAAAGCCTTGCCTAGACTCCCATCCCATGTAATTCCAGACAGCCAGTTGTAAAAAGCACATTTCAAACAATCCCCGACGCCTTCTTTTTTCTCAATCCTGGTGCGAGAAAAATTCTTACCTTTCCTCTTAAAGTTTTTACTAACCCAGGACAGACAAATCCCTAAAGCCACCATACCCCAAATCCAATTTCTGTTAATTAAGCCCTTAGTCACACTAGAAACGGCTGGCATGTACAGCTCTGTGCACGGCCGTATCACTCAGCTCTCCAGGAAGGACAGGTACTGTGTGTGATTAGTACGCAGCCCCCGTCCTTCTCTATGGGAGTACACGGCCATAGGCCGCCCTATGCTCACCCCAAGTGCAGCTCCGTACGGGTGCGTGTTTCCAGGCTTGGACGCAGACATGATCCATCCTGTCCGCGTAAGAGTACGGACACCTGCACCCCCACGGACGTGCAGGGCGGGCGAGCGTAGGGCGGCGTACAGCCGCGTACTCCCATAGAGAAGGATGGGGGCTGCGCACTAACCACACGCAGCACCTGTCCTTCCCAGGAGCTGAGCGACGCGGCCGTGCACTCAGCAGAGAGCTGTACGTGTCGGCTGTTTCTAGTGAGACCAGATCAGAGACCGGCACCAGCGCTGGAGGGACTGCTGAAAACCACAGAAAAGAAGATGATCGGATCAAGAGAGCTTTAGATTTGGAGGAGGTCGACGAACTTCCGTTCATCGATTCCCCTCCCCGCTCTATGGGACCGGGAGCAATGCGGATTGCATCACTTCCGGTCCCTGGGCTGTCAGTTCTGGGCTCCTGCAGCCCAGCTATAAGCTATTGAAGTGCGATCTGCACTTCAATAGCTTATTTCCAGTGTAAAGGTGACACTGGGGGTCTTTTGGACCCCCAGCATCACCATAAAGAGTACCTGTCACCACCATCTGCTATGACATGTGTGGGGGTTTTAAGTAATTTTCAGGCCTAAAATGTGGAATATAACATGGGTGCAAAAAATGAAAAAAAGGCCTCAGTCACGAAGGGTTTAAGGTAAGTCCTTACATTAGTATGGGGGGGATGTGACTGTAAATACCACCAAAAGAAAGCTCTATCTGTCCCCAAAAAAGGGTATAAAATTCATTTCAGTACAGCGCTGCATGACGGAATAAATGTCAGTCAAAGTACCGCAGCGCTGAATACTGAAAAATGGCCTGGATGGGAAGGGGGTTTAACACCGCGGATGTCAACTGGTTAAAGGGAACTTTTATTTTGCCTAGAGAAAGCAAAGTAACAACTAGTTGTTTTTCAAAAGATCTTTGGTTCGACTTTCTATTAGTTGATGGGGTCACAGTGACGAAAAAGGTTGATGGAGCAGCATGGAAAATTTATTTTGAGTGAACGAACTTCTAACATTAAATGTGGTTTTCGTACGGGGAAACTCCATTCATACCAACATTGAATGTTAAAATAAAATAACATTTTGTTTGACATTCAAGACTCTGATGGCATTATTGTGTGGTAAAGAAACACCTTTCGTTGGTATATAAAGATCTTTCGCTCAGAAATCTACTAGCGTATGGCCAGCTTTACTCTTCCTCACCACTGCAGCTCACCAAAAACCCATTTCTTCAGGGCATGGGAGTACATAAAACTCACTGCCTGCCCACTTCCTGCATTGTCTCTGGGTCTCAGCAGCCAATTGCCAGAGGCCACTTTGTTTGTCTGCACTTTTACTATAAACAGGCTTTTGTCGGATGGTTGCCTGTAAAGATTCTAAATCCACCGAAGATCATGTTAACCTTCCACTAAACGTCAGCGTGGTAAAACGCCTGAACATAGGACATAAAAAACAAAAAACAAACAGAGCAGTGAAAATGAAAAGCATCTCCTCAATCACATGTACAGACAAGCATTACATCACAGGAGCAGTGGTGGAGGGCAGGCAGACTGTATTATGTAAACACTTCAGTGTTAATTATTGCAAAAAGTTACATGTATGGCAATGACAGAAATCGGTTCTCACAAGTCTGCAGCACACCGCTGCTAAACATCTGAGTGGCTACATGGCATGATGTGTAACCGCAGCTTCTTGCGCCACTACAGAGTAATAAACAGGAACCATAATACATAAGCCTGGTGAAAAGCATCTTGTGGGTGGAGGTTATAACACAGGAACTATCTCCTGGTATTGGTGAAGGGGGAATTCACCAAGAGAATCAATAAAAGTAACTTGCAGCCATACCACCACACCGCCTCGGCATACCAGGAACACGCATCACGTTCCCGCGCGCTTTATCCCACACTTGACACACGTCGCACAATCATTTCAATGGGTTCTACGAACACGACAAAAGTGGAAAAGTAGCTCATGTAGCAGATTCTACTACAGGTGTACCACGGTTTTTTACAGAGCAAGAAAAACCCACATTTTCCCTGCCGCGTTTGGGGTGCCATTAACAGGTAATGGCACCACAAGCACGACACACGTTTTTGACGCATTCCATGAACACACATCAAAGCATTTTTTCATGCATTTGCCACACGTCCCACATTGATTTAAATGGGTTCTGTGTGTGTGCCTGACAAAAATGAAAAAGTAGCTGATGTAGCAAATTCTGCTACAGGTGTACCATGGTTTTTTTTCAGAGCAGGAAAAACCCACATTTTTCTGGCCGCGTTTGGGGTGCAATTAACAAGTAATGGCACCGCAAGCACAACACGTGTTTTTGAGGCATTCCATGAACGCACGTCAAAGCTTGTGTGTTCACAAATGCGGTTTGAACAGGGATTTATGTTTGGCCTTCTGCACAGTGACACCTTTAGGTGTACAATCCAGTATGGTCTTCTCCTTCAGACAGGCGGCAAGTTCCACCGTCCCTCTGAAATGCAGTACACGCCAGAACTTTTCAGAGGGCGGTAGAGCAGCGCTGTCCGGCATTTAGGCCCCATTCACACCTATGCGTATTGTAATATGCGCGACCGTCACGCTGTTTTTTACCGCGATTCGCGGTAAAAAAGACGCGCGACCGTCGCGCGATTCCAAAGGCTACTTGGCAGTATACAAATGGAAAACGCCCTACAAAACGGACCAATACGCAGCAAAAAACGCTCCGGGACCTTTTCATGCGTGGGCCGTTTTGTAGTGCGCTCGGGACGGGCGGAAATACGGACAGGTGGGAACGATACCATTGACTACAATGCTATTTATTTTTTTGACCGTTTTGTAGAGCGTTCATCGAGCGTAGGACGCACTACAAAACGGTCAGGTGTGAATGGGGCCTTTGGAGGCAATACTGCTGCCTTTTAAATGCCATTTTTTTTCCTTTTATCCCAAAAGGGGTTTTTCATTTGGGTACGCGGTTTTGACACGGTCCCTATGAATGCAATAGTCGTGTTCGGCAAGCGGCACTCGACATGCTTTTAAAAATTTGCCACTGCATGTAAACAACCCTGAGTGGCCACTATGTTAGCTTTAGGCTGGTTAACATCAGGGCAATCCGCGCGGTTTTGTGCGCGATCACCACACAATCGCACACATACGCAAACCGCGCTTGCGGTGCCATTAATTTCTAATGGCACCCCAATCGTGGCTAGCAATCCGTGCGGCTTTGGCCCGCGTTTCCGCAGGTGCAATCACGCCTGCAAAAAAACATGCGTCGCTCGTCGCACAAAAAGGTGCATGGCCTTTTTTCCCCCGTGTGGATATGACCTCATTGAAATCAACAGGTCATGGTCCCGGGCCACCCAGATATAAACCAGGCCTCAGATGGGCCATCAAAAGCAGATCAACTGCCAGATTTTACCGCCCCCCTGCCACCATATCTAAAACAAGGCCTTACTGTGTTTGGGAGACATTTGGCTCGGGTCAGAACTGCCTGCCAAGCACCTGGTCAGTCCAATGATGGAACCAGCAAAACATTTACAGCATTATTGTTTTATTGTGAAAGTATAACTAAAAGGCAAAACATTTTTGTTTTTAAGTTTTGGGTAGAGCAGAGAGGGATTAGACTACCTGTCAGGTTATCACCGTGTAATCCACCCTCTTTATTTACCCCCACAGCTTATCACCATGAATGACAGTGAAAGAAAATCCAAATTGTTGACTTATCACCAGAACAGGAAATCTTCCAATGGGGACACTCTTTCTGGTAACCCTGGGGACAACAGGGATTTTCTCTCACTTCCTGTTCCTGCAGAAGGAATCCCAAATATGCTGTTTAGATGCGGCCTCTGCCACCCGTTCAAGTTAATGATGGGGTGACAGTAGCCACATTTGAAAGTGGCAATCTGCTGGCACTCCACATTGTACGTGATAATAAAAAAATATTTCGGTTAGGAATAGATCGCTAAACCGGGACAGATCGCTATACCGGGATGCACAGTAGATACGGAGTGCTGGTGAACTGCCGCTTTCAAATGCAAACGCTGTCACCCGATAATTAACTAGAATGGTGACAATGGCCGCATCCAAACAGGTGATTTCAGGCTCCTGCCACAGGAATTCCAAATTCCATAGTGTGAATGAGACCTAAATGCACCGATTTATCAGGTTCCCAAAACAGTAACATTCAAAGCATGCCTCTGGTAATAACCGTTACAGCCACCAGTGCGTTTATGTTACCTCTCAACCGAACTTTCAAACCCTCTAATGTCTGGTGCCACAGCTGATCACATGTGCAGCGCCATGGTAACTACAGATGTACATAGAGGCCGATACTAGATTAGTTTTGGGCTTGTTTGCATCGGCCCACATGCCAAAATGGGTTGTTTTAGTTTGTGCGTGTGTCCATTGTGTGGGGGGGGGGGGGGGACGACGACTTTACTGAAGTGTCATGACATTTTATTTATCTCTATGCTCCTCAGCAGAGCAGTAAGCTGTGCTGACATGAGGGGAGGTGCGTTGGGGGGAAAAAAATGCAGCATGAAGAGCACCACAACCCACCTCAGTGCAGCATTGTGATATTGTGGTGTAACCAGGGCACAGATAAAACAATTGTTCTTTATGTACCCTAGGATTGATCTGTACAGAGTAAGACCAATACATTTCAATGTTTATGGTGTGAACAATCCCTTTAACTAAACCTATAGACTAAAACACCGATCCCCTTGTGGGCCCATTCACACTATGCATTGGGGGTTGTGCAGACTTTGGCATCTGTGTCTTGGGAGCCAGAGGACTCTGGTCTGCATATAATTCAAAGTGGAGTTAAAGTTTTAAAAAATTTTGCTAAGAATTGCGATCAGGCATGTGCTTTATTGCAGACGCATGCCTCTTCCGCTGTACAGTGCGCATCCTGGCGTATTTCTCCAGCCAGCAGCGAAAGGTGCATCATACAGCAGCCTGTACAAATTAAAAGGAGAACTATGGGGTCAGGGCTTTTCCCCATAGTTCTCCTTAGGGTAGCGGGGGTATCGGAGCGTGGAGGGGGGAATCCAGATCGAGAGGTGTGCGAATGCCGGTATATGTTCGCTCGCCTCCCGATCTACTCAGCCGACCTGTGACAGTCTCATTGTCACAGGTCGGCTAGTACTATGAGGTGAGTGAAAAGCACTCACCTCATAGTTCTCCTTTAATAACAGGCTGGCTGAAGACGCCGCTGTACGGGTATGTATCCTAATCACACAGTTTGCATGCGCACCGGGACTTATGCACAACATGAAACGCAGAAGTTCTGAGTTCAGGGTCGTGCTCATGTCTTGGTATGCATGTAAACAGTGGGATTTGGGTACATACCCGTATAGCCACATCCTTCATCCCCAGCAAGAGAAATACTCCAGGATGCGCACTGTACGGTCCTCCCGCAGCCGTGTGCAAGAGCCCCAAAGGATATCTAAAATCGAGAATAAAAATGTAATATAATAAAGTTTAGCAGTTCTTAGATGTGGTAGTTGCAAAAGTCTTGTTTTTTTTTTTTTTTCCAAGCCAAGTACATTTTCAGCGGAAAAATACCTGTTTATCCTAGAAAATAATAATAACAACAACTTGCTGCTGCTGTCAATCAGCAGAGGTGGACCTGAGGTGCTCCTCTGCTGATTGACAGCAGCAGTGGGTGGGTGGGTACAAGAGCAAGCATGCTATTGGCTATTGCAATTTGAAAAGGCCAATAGCAGCCTAGCTATTCATTCCCCTGCTATTTAGTTTTGTTTTTTTTATTGCGACGGTGGCCGACGGCCGTTGTCAAAATAAAAAAAACAGAAGGTACCTCCCTGAAATGAGAAGGGCACCTCCCTGAAATGAGAAGGGCACCACCCTGAAATAAGGTTTTGCAGGTTGGGATGTCTGCATACATACATACACACACGATCTTCTGTATTTGTTATTCCAAAAATGTCTTGACATGTGATAAAAAAATGCAGTATCATGTCATGACATATTTGGAATCACAAATAAAGATGACTGAGTGCTGCAATACCCTAAGGCCTGGTTCACATCTGCGCATCCCGGGAATGCGGGTTCGACAATTTCAATGGGGTCATATCGGTGCAGCACAACAGCAAAACAGGAGGTGCAGCAAACGTGGCACCTTTCTGTGCGATGCACGGGACCTGTTTTTTTTTCTGCAACGTTTATGCTCGTTTGCACACGTGGAAACGCGGCGGAATAACCATGCCACTTGCGGGCCACCTTTGGGGTGCCATTAGAAATTAACGGCACCGCAAGCACGTTTGTGTGCGATTTCGACAACATGCGGCGATCGCGCACAAAAATGTGTGCTCTCAAAACACGCAGATGTGAACCAAGCCTAACTTCTTTGTTGCTGTATGCAAAAATTGTGGACGGACTCCTATCGATGATAGAGGAAGGCTGGAGTGCAGTGCATACAACTGATCGAGGTAGGTGTGTGTGTGTGTGTGTTATATACACACACACACCATTTTTAATACATACAGCAGGGAATTTATCAAAAAAACAAACAAAATCTGGAGCAGTTGCCCATGGCAACCAATCAGCTTCTCTCTTTTCTTTTAAAATTTTAACTGAACAGACTGAAGAAAGAAGCTGATTGGTTGTCATGGGCAACTGCTCCACTTTTGATAAATTCCTCCCACAGTTCTTAAAGTTCATGTAATGCTCTGAAACTTGCAGGATGTCTGCCCATTTCTCAGCTCCCAAGGCATGCAGATATACTTATTAGAGATATGAAGCAGACACACAGCAGCCAATAGGCTCTACAATACACAAGGCTTTTTGTCGCTGCACAGTCTGTAGCACAACAAGTCTCAGCATGCCCTGTAACCCTAGCTGTGTCAGTAGGGATCCACAAGCATAGTACAAGAAGAACGATCCCACCCTACACTCTCCGGTGTCATTAGCACAGTCTTGGCATAAAGATGAAATGGCATGGAAGTCACAGAGCTCCATGACAGCAGCAGAGAAGTTGTGATAGAAGTTGTGCTCCGATCCCTACCTATGTGTTCCTCATGGTCCCCCCGGCTCTCTGAAGATCACAGGCGGTCGGCGCAGGGAGTGAGGGAAGGAGGGCAGAGATGTAGGAAGTGTGGAGGTTTCCTCTCGGATCGCACCATGTAAACTTTCAGAATTTCCTTCGCTGCTTTCTCTGCTCTGTGTATTTTACATCATCTCTCTTAAAGTGGAATCTCCGAGGCCAGCGCTGGCAGCGGCACACACGAGGCTGAGGATGCAGGAAGAGGATCTCCCGCTGCTGGCAGCCATTACACTCCTTGTAACCTGAGACTTCTCCCTAAAGTCTTTCTGCTCCCTTCACTGTTAACCCTTCATGGGCTGCTCTGCCCGGAACAAGGACTGGTAGAGGTTGGCTGTTGCTGGTGGCATGCGCGGACTTCCAGGTCCTCACTGGAGATGCACTGCTTGTCAGGTCTGCAGCTCATTGGCAGCCATTTTTTTAAGTGTACTTCCACTTTTGCTGCCAAAATGGGGCAACACCTGTTTTATATTTTGTGTTATGTGTTTTCATTCCCATAGCATAAATCAATCAGAGAACGCCTTGTAGTCATTGATAATAATATTCTGCCGCTGCGCCAAGCGAGCAGAGGGGGACCCGCTCAGCACAGCGGCATGCAGCTAGCATTGTGGGAGCTCCGGATACTACTGTGCTTTACAGCACATACACTATATTGCCAAAAGTATTGGATTCAGGTGTTCCACTCACCTCCATGGCCACAGGTGTATAAAATCAAGCACCTAGGCATGCAGACTGCTACATTCGTGAAAGAATAGGTTGCTCTCAGGAGCTCAGTGAATTCAAGCGTGGTACTGTGATAGGTTGCCACCTGTATAATAAGTCCATCCGTGAAATGTCTAGGCTACTAAATATTCCACGGTCAATATTCCAAGTGGTATTATAACACATTGGAAGCAACTGGGAACAACAGCAACTCAGCCACCAAGTGGTAGGCCACGTAAAATGACAGGAAGGGGTCAGCGCATGTAGAAGCGCACAGTGCGCAGAAGTCGCCAACTGTCTGCAGAGTCAATAGCTTCAGACCCCCAAACTTCGTGTGGCCTTCAGATTGGCACAACAGTACGTAGAGAGTTTCATGGAATGGGTTTCCATGGCCGAGCAGCTGCATCCAAGCCTTACATCACCAAGTGCAATGCAAAGCGTCGGATGCAGTGGTGTAAAGCACGCCGCCACTGGACTCTAGAGAAGTGGAGACGTGTTCTCTGGAGTGATGAATCACGCTTCTCTGTCTGGCAATCCGATGGACGTGTTTGGGTTGGGCGGTTGCCAGGAGAACGGTACTTGCCTGACTGCATTGTGCCAAGTGTAAAGTTTGGTGGGGGGGGGGGATTATGGTGTGGGGTTGTTTATCAGGGGTTGGGCTTGGCCCCTTAGTTCCAGTGAAGGGAACGCTTAAAGTGACATTAAAGACAAATTTTTTCCCCCCTCCCCCCCATGTAAATGTTAGCACTTACCTCAAATTATGTCTCTTATTCTGATCTTCCTCTTCTTTCCCCATGTTTTCATGTGTCCCTCCAGCGGTGCGGCGTCACTCCGATCCAGCGCTGACTGCTCTGTCTCTCCGATCCAGCGGTGTCTGCAGGCGGTTGCACGCGTCCATAGACTTACCTTGCGTCTGTGCTTGTCTCCCGGCCAAGAATCGGAACTGCGCATGAGCCCGCCCCAAGATCCTTTGCGGCCGTACGATCACTTCCTGATTCTCTGTGCGGTAGCGAGCAGCGATAACAAGGTAAGTTTAAAACCAGTTCAAGCGGGTTTTTTTTTTTTTAACTTCTTTCCTATATCTACTGCTTGCCAGCAGTAGATATAGGCAAATAAAGCGGAGGGTTTAGAACCCCTTTAAGGCATCAGCATACCAAGACATTTTGGACAATTTCAGGCTCCCAACCTTGTGGGAACAGTTTGGGGGATGGCCCCTTTCTGTTCCAACATGACTGCACAAAGCAAGGTCCATAAAGGCATGGATGAGCGATATGGATAAAAAGTAAAAAATAATAAAATAAAAAAAAATTTAAGAAATAATAATTAAAGGAGAACTATGGGATTAGGGTTTTCCCCCATAGTTCTCCTAAGGGTAACGGGAGGACACAAACTAGCGTCCTCCCGTCACCCTAAGCTCAGTATACCACAAGCTACAGCTCGCGGTATACTGAGACGCCGCAGCTGAAACGTCGCAGACAATTATGTCTGGATCCACCAAGCTGCGTGAGTGATAGAGGCAGAGCCAGCTGTACCCTCCCCCGTCCGTTCCGCCAGTCAGCGCTGGAGGATCTGAATCAAGTCACTCCCCTGTCACGGCTCTCTGCAGTGACAGGATCGAGAAGTGAGCGAACGCCGGTATGTGTTCGCTCACTTCCCGATCAACTGAGCCGACCTGTGACAGTTTCATTGTGACAGGTTGGCTAGAACTATGAAGTGAGTGGAAATCACTCACCTCATAGTTCTTTAAAATAAAAAAAGTGCTAAAAAAAGTTACAAATATTACATAAAAAAATGTATTTTGTAAGGTTTTAAATGTGTAGGGAAGGGTAGATCCCTATCAGATAATTTTTTACTCTTTGTGTCTCACAGGTACAATGTACCACCCAAGCCTTGATATCTTTAACCCTTTGTTAGGACTGACAGTCCTGCACATCTAGGTAACAAGTGATAAAGAAATACACGATGGGCAGATACAAGACCAGTAACCCTGTACAAAGTGATAGAGCACCCAGGGCTGGATTTCCCACAAGGCCACCGAGGCCTGGCTTTGGGGGAGCAGAGGGGCAGCACAGCCGCTGGGCGGGTAGTTTTTTTTCTACATTTAGCCCTGCTTCAGGCAAGCAGAGCTAAATGAACAGCCGGGAAGCCGGTGTTTTAGTACAAGTGATCCCCGCGATGCCACCGAGATCACTAGTAATATGCCTGCAGGTCCCCCCTCCATGGTGCGGCCCCCACATCCTGTTGCCTCTGCCCCCACTGGCTGCCTCCTTTCCCGCCATGGTTTTCGGGGTCCCCCGCTCTTCTGGAGGACCCTGGACCACAACAAGGTAGTTCAGGATGCAGAGTGGGGAGCACATTCGGACGTTCTCCACTCTGCTCCATGTAAACATTGAGACGGGAGAGCTGCACTTGTGGCCTTTGCATCTTAGCTGTCACAGGAGAGACAGCACAGTGCTGTGCTACTCCTGTATTAGAGGTGACAGGTTCAATAAAGAGAACCTGTCACCTCCAAATGCTATCACACAGTTCCTGTATGACAGCAATAAAGTTAAGTAAAAATGGATAAAAAATAATTAAAAATGTAAAAAATAATAAGAAATAATAATTAAAATTAAAAAGTGCTAAAAGTAAAAAACATTAACATAAAAAATATATAAAATGTAAAAAAAAACTAAAAAAGTGATACAAAAAAAAGAAAGAAAAAAAATTGAAACCAACCCTGCCGCCTTTGCCGTCTGTTTGCCATTCTCCATTGGGACGGGGGTTGGAGTTGAGGGGGGCGCATGGAGGAACCTGGCCTTGGGGCAGCAGAGAGAGTAAATCCGACCCTGAGAGCACCAGTGACTCAATTTTAATTAGTCCCTCTGCTGAAGGCATTCCCATTTAATAACAGCCTCTCTTCAGGGCAGGGTTTACTGTATAGTAGAGAATGCTACATGACAGTCTCATTACATGACAGCCTCTCTCCAACATTCATAACAGGTAATGCCCAGAGGACGCTAAGCTTAGTAGGTAAGGCCCCTATGGAAAAAGTTTAAAAAATGCCAGAATATTAAATAACAAATATGCATGTAATGCCTTTAGTTGACAAAAGTGACAAAGAATGTATCAATGCAACAAATGGCTCATATACTGTAACGTGTCACAAATGGAATCAATGGCTCATATACTGATTACTCTTCTGGATCTTCATTCTTCTCCTATATTATGGTAGGAGCATAGCAAAGGAAAAGGGAGGCTAGAGACATGTTGTAGTTAGTATGAAGAGACCTGATATAAAGGCCAGCTAATCTTGTATAAGAGTGCAATGCTCTATTCCCAGGGTACATGTTCTATGATCATCTGTTATATTTCCGTGTGGTAATGCACGTATGTAAATATCCATTTTCTGTCAGTATTCATGTAATCTTACCTATTGATTCATGAGTCCTGATTTACTAAGGTATGCTGAAGTTCATTGAACCTGAGCCTAATTCTTTATTCATGTGTAGTGCAGTGAAATAATAGAGCTACTTTGTCACTTGATTGAAGCCATAGCGTCCGCCGAGCTCCTGGCAACCTGTGAACACGTTGCTTCCCCACACCGCTGTCTCAAGTGCCAAAAAGTCTTGGGACACCCTGTTGATGTCCACACAGATTAATTTAATCTCATCAGACCTAGGTTTACTACCCCTATCTCACTTCATGTATTAGTACAGTCTTTCTCAAGCAGGGTTCGGTTGAACACTGGGGTTACTGCTGAGCAGTGGCAGATTCTACACTGACCACCAATGCTTTGGACAATTTCTTACTTACCTCCAATGTAGTGGGTCATACCACAATTTTTACTGTTTGTGTTTCTTTTCTGGTATTTAAATTCATTTAATTGAAAATGATTTCTGCAGTAATTTTGGTGCACAATGCAGGGAGGAGTGTTAAAAAAAGATTCTGCCCTTCAGGTCAACAATTCTCTATACACCATAATCTTTACTAGATGTTTCAAATGGTCTATAACTTACTGATCGCACTAATGTACCAAGAGTGGAAGGTATAATCATTTTTAACAGGGGTTCCCCTGGCCTGAGTTACAATAGCTCACTTCATACTGAATATATCATGCCCAGGTTATTTCATCTCACGTCATACTTTAGTATGTCAGATGTGGGTTATGTCACCTCACCTTCCTCAATACTTTAGTATGTCAGGCCCGGGTTACTTCTCCTCACCACACCTCACTTCACTTCATACTTCAATATGGTAGGACGGGGGTTTCTTCTTCTCACCACACCTCACCTTCCTCCATATTTTAATATGGCAGGCTTGATTTACTTTTCCTCACCACACCACACTTCATACTTTAGTATGTCAGGCCCAAGTTACTTCTCCTCATCTCATTTCACTTCATACTTTACTATTTCAGGCCCGGGTTACTTCTCCTCACCTCATTTCATACTTATATTATGCCCAGGTTATTTCATCTCACATCATACTTTAGTATGGCAGGCATGGGTTATGTTACCTCACCTCACTTCATAGATTAGTATGTAAGGCCCGGGTTACTTCTCCTCACCTCACTTCATAGATTAGTATGTCAGGCCCGGGTTATGTCACCTCCCTTCATAGATTACTATGTCAGGCCCGGGTTATGTCACCTCACTTCAGAGATTAGTATGTCAGGCCCGGGTTACTTCTCCTCATCTCACTTCAAACTTTAGTGTATCATGCCCAGGTTATTTCATCTCAGGTTATACTTTAGTATGTCTGGCCCAGGTTAATTCTCCTCACCTCACTTCATAGATTAGTATGTCAGGCCCGGGTTATGTCACCTCACTTCATAGATTAGTATGTCAGGCCCGGGTTATGTCACCTCACTTCAGAGATTAGTATGTCAGGCCCGGGTTATGTCACCTCACCTCACTTCAGAGATTAGTATGTCAGGCCCGGGTTACTTCTCCTCATCTCACTTCAAACTTTAGTGTATCATGCCCAGGTTATTTCATCTCAGGTTATACTTTAGTATGTCTGGCCCAGGTTAATTCTCCTCACCTCACTTCATTTTTTAGTAGATCAGACCTAGGTTACATCACCTGACTTCATAATTTAGTATATCAGGCCCAGGTTACTTCACCTTATAGCACATCACTTCATACTTTTCTCACAGTAATAAATATAGTAAACTAACCAGATACATAAAGTGAAGTCACACAAAGATGCTTACAATTACCATGAAATGTTCACTTTATAATGTTCCTGAAAACAAGCCCTTGTAGTGCTGTAGGCTGGCCTGCCTCCCATCCCTTGCTAATGGCCAATGACCCTTCCTATTATAGTCAATACATTAGGTCAGTAGAAGGTGTTAGAGACAGGACAGAGTAGGTTTCATTACCTGCTTTATGGAATAAGCCTTGTGTCGAAAAATTGTGCCATTGGACATTAATTCAATCTGCCGGTTAGAGTTTAGATTTAGTAACATATGGTGTTCCAAAAAGCATCAAACTCTTCAGTACTTCTGGGTGAGGCCAGTTCTGAATCTGCACATTGTGTTCCTCAATTTTCACATTTCCTCTTTTGTGGTCCGTCTTGTTTCGGATTCCAAGAGCCTTTTGTTTGACACCTGCTGGTATTCAGATCCTGTAATTAAGCCTGCTCCAGTTCACTTGGCTGGAGTTTAATTCCACCTACAGTATGTCGTTGCTTTGCCCAGACCTGTCTCTTGTAAGGTCAAAAGGCATGCATGTTAAAGTCGTATGATGTTACAGGCTGAAATCCTGAAAAAGTCAGTTCTTGGTCTACATCTTCTTAGATGGTGGGTTATAGGTGTGCCTAAGATTACATAAACACTCCTTGCCAACTAATACAAAGAACTAATATGAATAAGTAATAGTCTCTGGAAGTTGCATTTACACCTTTTAAAATGAGGTGCATATGTGATGCATTATACATTTGTAAAGCAAATAGGCAAAAGGGTCCTGTCTTTTCTTCTTTTAAACACATATGAAAGGCATGTTACAGTATATGCATTGTACATGTGTTTTATATGCTACTTTACGATATATTTCTATAGAACGCACCCACAATGATGCCACTATCATTCTAACAGATTCCACCATATCAAATGGTAAAGACATGACTGGTTTCATTTAATTTTTTTGGTGGGATATAATAGAAAGCAGAGCTGTTTGGCCAGGATTCTTTAGCATATAGTCAAAAGCTTTTGACTATATGCCAGTCACTATATCCTCTCACATTGCATACTTAACCCTGGCTACACACCCTCAATCCTAATTGCTTACAATTTATAGTGCCAAAGAATCCTGTCCAAACAAATCTCCTCTCAACTAAACACTTCCAAAGCCATGATGAATGGGGTTCTTCTGTCCCTTAAAATGTCTTGCCACTTTATACACATAAAACAAAAACTTTGTACTTTTTCTTATTTCCACTAGGTGCTACTTTTCTGGAATCACATTAGAGGTCACACAGTCTTACACTGGCACCCCTGGACCAAGAGCAGCCTAAACCACAATTCCCAAACCAATCAGTTTTTAATAATGGCGTTTGCAATCACCAAGTCAGATCCAGTACCTCCAATCACACTGCTCCACATTAGAAAATATTGAGGATACTGGGTTGGAATAAGAACCTGGAACTTTGCAGTACTTTCAGGAGGTCAACAATAGCAGCTTGTGTGTATCTTTATCATGTCAGGTTCCCTTTCAATGGCCATGGTGGGTGGGTGGGTGGGTCGGTGGAGCAGCGATCTCAGAAGAATAAATTAAACTGGTGGATACTTCGACCCACTAATATCTATCCAAAACTGAAATATCAGGATTGATTAGACTGGTATTTTAATTCACATGTAACATGAGGTCTTCTATCCCTTGTACACCTATAAGGTATTTTGTGTAAGGCAAAGAACTTGGCCTATGTAATGAGAGTAAAAATCAAATGTTTTCAGGACTTGCTTTAAACTCTAGTAATTGACTTTGGACATTTAGGGCCTCATTCACAAGAGAAAAGGCCGGCACGTACAGCTCTGTGTGGTGTGCACTGCCGTATCGTGCAGTTCCCGGGTAGGACAGGTGCTTCGTGTGATTAGTACGCAGCCCCTGTTCTTCTCTATGGGAGTACGCCACCCTATGCTCTCCCGCCCTGCATGTCTGTGTGGGTGTACGTACTCGTACGCCGACAGGATGCATCCTGTCGGCGTCCGAGCTAGGACACCCGCACCCGCACAGACCTGCATTTGCGGTGAACGTAGGGTGGCATATGGCTGTGTACTCCCATAGAGGACAGGGGATGCATACTAATCACAGGCAGCACCTGTCCTTCCTGGGAGCTGTCCGATACGGCCGTGCATGCAGCACAGGGCTGTATGTGCCGGCCTTTTCTCGTGTGAATGAGACCTAAAAGAGGAAGAAATACTTTTTTAAATATTGTTAAAGCTAATAGTGGAGTTCACTTATTTATATGCTTCACCTTTAGGCTTTGCCCCTTCAAGCACATATACTATATGTGCACAGCAAGATCTTGAACATCTGGGTTTGTAAACATTTTTGATTGGTCTGAATACTTTCTTGCAGATCTGTCGTGTAATTTAGGAATTCAGACATATGGTCTCTAAGAAGATAAAACTAGGTAAAAAGAGTTATTACCAATGCAAGAAAATGTCACAGGAGTCTAAATTAGAGTAATAAAGAACATTTCTGAAGGAAATAGCAAAGGGCCAATCTGCAGAATACCATTATTTTATTGAAGATTTCTCCAATTTGCATAGTATTCAATTCATGAATTACAATTGGCTTCCTTAATGTTGTATTAAAAATATTCAGGCAAGTTAAAAACTGACAAGTCAATGATTCTTCTGACTGGATCATCAGTAGAGTGATCTTTATCACACCCAACATTTAAAAAAAAATCTGCACGCTGAACACTGTTCCCTTTTTGTATAAGAAAAAAGGAATAGATACTTCACTTTCTGAGCAGGCAGGAAGAATCCCAGAGATATCTTTCCAGAGAAGATGACAGCAGACAAAAGTTTACCTCACTTTGTATATACATGTGCCATAAAGGATTTAAAACACTTGTAGCTGTCTGAGTTTGTATACAGAGGCATCATTCAGTAGGTAGAACCTCTCAAACTTGTCTCACGCATAATTAATCTAAATATTACCATCTCGTTTTTTCTAGACAATCATTTGGTGTGGTTGGTATGGATATATTTAGGCTCTGAATTCATTATGACGCTAAAACAAAGATGGACAGAATAATAGGAAATGGAGAAATGTATAAACTTCTGTTCAAGGTTTTAGCTGACCACCAGTAATTACCAGTGTAGAAGGTTGAGGGTGTCGCTGATTTCAGACAATCATAATAGCTGTAATTTTTTTTCGGCAAGTAGAAACTTCAGTAATCATGGAAAACAAACACATTAATTATGAAGCAACTCCAGTTTGGAAAAAAAAAAGTTTTTTTAAATTTAAAATTGCCTCTGTAACACTACTGGTAGTCAAGTAAATGTTATTGAGTGTAACTAGATAGATGGTTAAGAATCGGCTGTATACCAGATTTCAAGGATGTGTGCAATTTTTTAAAAGTAGTGCAAGTAAAGCAATAAAACCGGTGAACACTGCAAATAGCTCATTGTAACATCCACTGTAACACTGCCTGGCTTTTACAAGGTGAGCATGATGATGGCAAGAGGGGAGGTCTTGCTTGAATGCTTGTAGCAAAGGGATGGTGCATACTGTTGGTTATGTGTTTAGATAAAACAATGGCATCGTTAAGAATGCTGAATTAAGTTTGACTTGCTTAGAAGAACACTACATGTATAAATATGGCATTGTGAAGAAAAGAGAAAAGAACTTCCTGTGTATCAAATATAAGTATGCGCATAGAGATTAACATTGCACTACTGCACCATCTACAGCTCAAAAGACAAATTACATATCAGTATATGCTGTTGTATTTCTAACACATACTACTCCCCCATCTACCATATGTATGTATTGCAGGGGTTTGTTTTTCCTGACATAAAACTTCAACCAGGAACCAGTTGCATCTCCTTCTCATTATATTATGGGTGAGTGAATGGACAGATGCAAATGACAGGCGGCACAGGTCTCCAAAACCTTTTTGATATTCCGTGATTACTCCATGCATCCACCATAGGACAGCCCCAAGCGCTAATCCAGCATCTAGCCCTCCTTACCATCTTGTCTTGAATTGTATTGTAATTGGAATGTCTTCCTTATTTTGTAAAGTGCTGCGCAAACTGTTGGCGCTATATAAATCCTGTATAATAATAATAATTCCACTGTCACTTGGTCCACTTTAAGTTGAAAGGCCACACATATTAGTTTGCCCCATTGCTGTTCTATATTGATCATGCAGTACTGTTGAGCTGCTGCTTCCGTTGACTAGCTGACCATCTCCTTGTGACCATGCCTTCTTAACAATGGCTGTTGTAGACAGTGGCAAATTGTTTTGGTATTTATGGGAAAATATGATAAAAATGAATCTTGTTCATGAGCAACTGTCTCACTGCCCAGATGCTGAAGGCCAAGACTAAAAAAAAAAATCAAATTTCCCCCCATAACCTTAAAGTCAGGGATGGCCAAACTCCAGCCCTCCAGCTGTGGTGAAACTACAAATCCCATGAAGCATCTCTCTCCGGGAGTCATGTCTGTGGCTGTGAGAATCTTGCAAAGCCTCATGGGATTCATAGTTCCACCACAGCTGGAGGACGCAGTTTGGCCATCCCTGCTTAAGCAATCGTGTTGCGAGAGCAATATGGAGGCTGCCATTGCTCCCTTCTCCATTTGCAAATGCAGGTTGCCTGGCTTCGATTCTTCGCATTCTACGTATCTTCCATATATTATCTCAGCATAGACTTCATTTACTAAAACAGTTCTCCCCTACTATATTTGTGTTTGGACACATTTCTCGATGAGTGCTCATGCCGAATTAGTGAAATGTATTAGAAACGCAATAGGAAACGTCAGTTAGCTTTTTGGGGAGAACAATAACATTTTAATGTTCTAAAATGTCATAGTGTGACTCTACTAGAGTCGCAGGACATATTCACTCAAACCAGACTGCTGGGGCAAGTTGGACAAACCAGACTGCTGGGGCAAGTTGGACAAACCAGACTGCTGGGGCAAGTTGGACAAATCAACAGCGGAGACGACTTTATAAAGGTCGCTCATTTCTACTCATGAGAAACCCTAGAAGAGACTGTTAAATAATAATAGATCTGCCATGAATTCCAGAGAAGCAGCTGTAGGTTTATTGCCTGCGTGTTGTTAAACCTGTTAAAATATTAAAAACACATGTTGTGGCTTTCATCAGCACGCAGATTACACTGGGTAGTGTTTCCTGTGAATGTGTACTACATGCCAAAGGGAAAACAGCTCACGGTGCCTGCTAGCTTTTGTGTATGCCCAAACCACCACCTTCTTGTGTGACATCATAAGAAGGCCTTTACTCCTAGGCCATGTGTCTTTACAAAAGAATAGGTACTGAAAAATTAACTGGAACCTTTGCGTCCCACCGCTCCATTCAGATGCGGGGAAAGAAGAGAAATTGGCAGTCCTTTTGGGTATAGAGAGCACGTGGCTCACTCCCTTTCCCAGATGGCAGTGCTGGTGTTTGGCAGATCATACACCACCACTGTCAAATGTAAGCTGCAAGGGAGTCCTCTGCCTCAGGGGTGTCCCAAGGCTGGGTGCCACCCCGCCGTGACGTCATTGCGCATGCGCGGTACGTTGCCACACGCGTGCGTGTTGACATCATCGCACATACGCGGTCCTCTTATTGATGCCTGCCGGCAGACTTCTTGGTGATGGACGCCGGCTGAGAGAGGAGGGGGCGTTCACCCGGCGGGATGATGTATGCTGCCGGGTCCCCTCCTCTATCCTGACACTGTATGGCTCTCGGTCGATGACCGAGTGCCTGACTTTTCAGAGGAGGTAACAGCAAAATGACTGTCAGTCATTTTGGTGTAAACCCTCCAATGGTGGCACTCGGGAGCGGGCCGCACCCCCTTGCGACGCCACTGCTCTGCCCTATGTGGACGTTCTGGTTTGTTGTTCTAGCGACAACTGCGAAATATGGAATATCCTTTTGAGAGTTTGCCTCTTATTTCCTGCTGTGTCTCTGGATATATAATGCAGGGAAACCTCCCTGATGGGATGCAGAAAAAAAAAACCCATATCCAAAACTTTTGAATTTTTTTTTTTTTATTTACACGTTAAGTAAACCTAACAAGTACACGTACATATGACATACCTCTGACTTGTGTATTTATGATATACCTGAGACATATTTACGGTACAGGGGCATCTTCAAGAAAAATATCCCCCATCCACCCCATCTAGGAACTAATTTTTATAAACATCCCCAAACTCGAGTTGTACCCCAGTAGCACGGGCTCGCCCGCAGAAATCCTCTAACACTGGCTTGAAATGGAAGTAAAGTTTGGGGTTTTTTTTGTATAAAACCAGTTTGCACTACATTTATCACTAAAAAAAACATTTTAAAGGGTCAACCCAACCAAAAGCAATATTATTATAGATTTGGAGCTGAGGGGAGTTTGCCCGTGTCTCTTGTCGCCAATAGATCTCCTGCAATAATCCTGTGCTGTGTTCCTGTCTACCTGGGAGTTTATGTCCCTACCCACCTTTGTGTGTTCCACTATCTCCTCAATAGGGAGAATGGGACCCTTCATAATGGCCACATTACTTGTACACATCCAGGAACTGTATTCCCCAATAGATACAGTAGAAGACAGCCAGGGGGTTTAACTCTCCATCTACCAAACACTGAAAAATTAAAGGGACACTAAACCTTAAAAATGCATTCAGGCACCTTAACTTGTACAAATAACATACATTTTTGTTATATCAAGGTTACTACATTTAAACATGTTCACGCAGGAAGGAGATTAAGGGGGATATGATTTTTCTTGTACAAGATGTTCAATGGTAATAGCAACATCAGCAATAAACTATTTACTGTAACCTTCATAAAAAAGACTATAGACCACCACCTAAAATTGGTGGAGAAAAAATGTAAGCACAAGGGGGTAGGGGCTTCTTCGCAGTAAGAGCGGCCAGGGTATGGAACTCGCTGCCACAAGCAGTGGTTTCAGCTAAGAGTGTTGAATCATTCAAAAAGCATTTGGACGATTTCCTCAGAGACCGCAACATACAGGGGTACAGGTAAACTTAAGATGACACATGGACTCATTCACACTCGTACACATGTAGATTCACATGCATACACGCTATAGGTTGGACTTGAGGGACCTGTGTCTTTATTCAACCTCAAATACTATGTAACTATCACTAGGCTTTTGATCTTCAAATCTTGTCTTATTTGGTGCTGACTCTCTCCTTCCTTCTGGAGGGGGCTACTTTTATTCCTCATGGTCCTTGGGTGTGTTATAAAGTAGCAAGCGCTCCAGAAAGAAGGACAGTATCAGCACCAATTCTGAGATGATTTGAGAATCTACAACTGAGTAAACATATTTATTAGTTAAGATACTTAAATGCATTTTTTGATTTAACGCCGGAGTTTAGTGTCACTTTAAATAGGGGTGATTGACCCTTTAATATTCTCTCTCACTTATTTATGTTTTAGGAGCATAAAGTATCCATCACAGTAACAATGAGCTCTGACACCCACATCGGTCATGCAACTATTATCTCATAAACTTTGTACATAACGTGTCTAGGAGCACCAAGTCTTTTGAACGGCAACCTCCAAATCACTTTATCCCTGCTTTCAATAATACACTTTTATAAGTGCCTGCTAAGCAATGTTATTATGCCATCAACTTGATTTTCAACAATTAAGATAATATGAAACTTACACATAGGAGGCTTTTAGTAAACCCAATAAAATGTTTATTTTAATACTGGCGAGTTCATATAAACACAACTAGGCACACCTGTACCTAAAGTATTTCATGTTCAGTACTTCTAATGGAGAGACTGATCGCACAAGTGCAGTAGATAGCAGAGGAACAGCAATTTTAACATTCTTGTGTTGATGATTCTTGAGAACTAGCTTACATGCGTATTCAGTTTTGTTAAAACATTCATTGTATAAAGGTTACGTCTGTTATAATGTTGAATGGGCCATTATAGAACTACATCCAAAAACTCTTAGACAAATGTAATTAAAGAGGTTCATTAGGAAAGGTTCACGTCCTTGTTTACAGAAGGAAGACTGTACTGTTATTTACATTCCTCGGCTGTGACTTCCACACAAGTCATAATGTGAAATTAGATGTGTCAAGAGTAGTGGTGGTAGGGAAGATGCAGACATGTTCAGTTCTAGGAGTATATATGGCAGCATCTGTCCTAACAACAAACTCAGTTCAATGCTTATTTCCGATAAGGGCCCATACCTCAAACGCCAGCTGGCTCTCCAGTGAAAATTAACAAGCGGAGAGCCTCAAAACAGTGAACCCCTTCGAAGGACTTCATCTTTTGAAGCTGGTATTTTTCTTCTGTTCAAGAGGTACAAGGGAGAACACAGATCTAAAGAAAACAACTGGTGGTCCCCACCTGGAGCTCCTCCCACTGGACCAGCGCGCCGCTGACTCGTCCCTGCTCTCTCCGTGATGTGATGATCGATCACCGGCACACGGACACAGTGGGGGAGGGCGGGGGTTAGAGAGAGATTCATTAGGCAATTATATATGTATTGTCTGCACTGTATTAGCAGTATATACTCTATATAGAGTATATACTGCAAATACAGTGCAGATAATGTTTCCCAGTTTTTTTTTGTAAAATTAGGTACCTCGGTTTATATTCGGGGCGGCTTATACTCGAGTATATACGGTAAGTACTGCTGGGGTGGTCATAATAATCTGGCCACTCAGTGTATTGTGCTTTCAAAGCTTGATTCAGAGAAGCTTTTTTCCCCCCCATCTTACATTGAAGAATATGCCGCTGCAGTACATTAGCATTCATTCCAGGAAGGAGACGAAACACATTTTGGACCTTGATGCATTTCTTGCCTCCACACTTTCATACACCCTATGGTGGGACAACGCCTGTTCTCTTGTGGAACAGGTTGTAGCAACTGCTTTCCAATAAATCACAAAAGTCCCTGTTAGATGACAATTTAATGAACGTCTACAACTTAAATGTAGTCAGGTAAAGGAGCTTACATTCAAAATGACACATCTGAAATATTGCAGTTGATCAGAACTTCGATTTGAGGTAACTTTGTGAGGGAAATGCTTTTCCGATGCACATTGTGTTAGTGGCATACAAATAATTTTTACATACAATTTTGATCATCTTGGTTTACAAAGATGAAATGTGCATATTGGTAAATATTACCAGATAACATTTCTCATGTAGAATTTGACTTCTAGCTTCGATTTAGCCCTGAAATGTCATTTTTGGGTGGACGCTTCCAGGCTGAATCTTAGAGTAGCTTTCTTTCATAGGAATGTTGGATCATGCCTCGGGTTAAAACAAACAATCTTCAGAAAGCTTTAAAACCTTGTAAGCTTAACCCAGCCGAGCATAGAGGTTTACCTGAATGAATAGCGGGCCATCACTATCTGCAGACACTCAAAGACTTAAAGAGACCCTGTCACGGAATTAAAAAAACTGCAGCTAAAAGCACAGAATGCAACAATATTAAATGCTTACTTGCAGTGTTTTTCATTTCCATAAATTTCTTATTCACTTGCAATTTGCCTTTACAGCTCCTGGACAGTCTGACTACTCCAGGGTGAGCATAATTCCCTAGCACAACACCCCTCCCTCCACGTCACATCTTCTAGAGAAGTCAAATTACTGCTGGCCCGGCTCCTTCACCGCCCTGCATATCTTTTGTGCTGTTGCTGAGGGAAGGCGTGAAGAGGAATAATATTCCAGCTGTTGTGGTACAACTACCATGAGGCAAGACTGACAGCCACAGGCATGACATCTAGAGGCAAAAGCATGATGTGGTTTGTTGTTTAGGTGCCTACCCCCGATGTAGTGTCACTTGAATGACAGCCCCAAGACTGCTGGGGCTGCGGACATCACATCCAAAATGGCAGCTCGCAGAAGCAGTCTTGGGGCTTTTAGATGTCTACACCACCGAGGCTTTTACAGCTAAATAATGTGCATTGAATGAGTTCAATGCCCATATAATGCCATGAGAAGATTATTGTTAAAACACATGGCCTGTGACAGGTTCTCTTTAAGAATGTTGCTCAAACCGGCCAGATAGGCATCAGATGCTTCTATTTTTTGCATTTCACCACCTTCTTATTTTGTACCAGGATTTAGGATGATGATGTTTTCCCTTTCTTGCCCTTGGAGCCAAAATAAATGGCGATTGATTCAACCTGTCAGCATTCCTCCTTAATAGTTTTGCGTAGAATTTAAAAAGTATTCCGCTTCAGTGTTAAAGCAAACCCATCAGTCGTCATAAATGTTTAATAGAAAATGCTTTTACCCTTATAAAAAGGCGAAACCATAATGGTTCTGGGGCAGGTGCATTTAACATTTTAGCTCTATTCTTTATAAACGTATGTTTTGGGGGTTTTTTTAAATTATTTTTGTATGCTACATTTTGTTTAGTAAACATTTAATACCAGGTATATCAATGGCCAAGGAATAAAAAAGCATGATGGGATTAGTAAACAGAACAGGTAGGCGAGGGGTAGGGGGATAGACACTGCTCTGACTCATTCAGCTTGAGCCCTTTATACATTGCATGACAATAAGCCTAGAGCGCCACCTGCTGGCTGCAACGAAATAAAGGAATGCTCCACTGCAATAGTTTCTATTTCGCTAACCTTACAGGTTAACGTATAATTATTATTGGTGATTACTTTTCATTAAAGCTTTGCGTTAATATTTTTGTTAATGTATGTCACTTTTAGTCAATGTATAATTTGTAATTATAGGCAAACATGGGGGCTGCTATATTAACTCATTACATATGCAGGCTCTGCTTCCTGCTACTCAATTGTTCTTTGCAACAACTTCTCACAATGCAAGACTGAATTTCAATTACTCTTTGGAAACAATGCATTCCCTGTGTGATTCCCTATATGATCAGCTGTTAGGTAGAGAGACTGTAGTAGCTAATCTACACTTCTATTATAGGCAAATCTACAGTGGTACCTCGGTTCACAAACTTAAAAGACAACTATGGGGTAAGTGTTTTTCCCCAAAGTTCTAAGGGTCAAGGGAGGACATATACTAGCGTCCTCCTGTGGCCCAAAGCTCAGTATATCGCGAGCTACAGCGTGTGGTATACTGAGACCGACGCAGCCGGGACGGATCCCGACATTACTGTTGAGATCCACCCAGCTGGGTGAGTGACAGCTGGCTCTGCCTATCTAGAGACAGAGCCAGCTGTACCCGCCTCCTCCCCCGTCCATTCCTCCAGTCAGCACTGGAGTATCGGAAAAGGGAGGGGGAAATCCCTGCAGTGAGCCATGACTGACAGTCACCGCTCTCTGCGGGGAGATGATCGAGAAGTGAGCAAGTGACGGTATGTGTTCGCTCACTTCCCGATCTATTGAGCCAACGTGTGACAGTTTCATTGTCACGCATCGGCTTGAACTCTGAGGCTGAGTGATTTTTCCCTCCCCTCCTTCAATTGGTTCCACGATTCTGGTCGCAAACTGAATTGGTCGCAAGCCAAATCAAATTTTCCCAGAAGGCTCAATGTAAATAAGGTTAATCCGTTCTGAACCATATGTACATTTTTTTTTTTTTTACCACAAAAATATGAAACAAAGTACAGTACAGTATTAAGAGAGTGAACACTAACCGCTGTGCACTTTTTGGAGCCATGCTGGATTGAATAATACTGTACAGTACTGTATTTGCTAAAAAGCAAACAAAAAAGCTTCACAGCAAGTGTGCACAGGTCTGTCTGCGACCGCGATCTCGACTAGAGGAGGCCACAACCACGTGTCAGAGCGGGGAAGATGGCTGCGGTCGAGTTCATCACCCAAATTGGAGTTGGTGAACAGAAGCGTTCCTGAACCGAGGTATTACTGTATTTAATCCAACAGAAATATCATTGCATGTTGTCATTGCAGTGGCACTGAATCGGGCCGTAAATGATAAAAGTTACGTTTGATTCCTTTTTAGAGGGTTTAAAGTGTAACTAACCTCAAAATGAAAAATGTTACATAATGCAACTTAACAGTCTTTAAATAAAGGCGACTGCATTGGTTTTATTTTTTTTAAGCCCTTTTCCTTTATTTAGCTGGCGATTCTCAGAGAAACACACTTCCTGTGTAAGGATGACAACACGCCCTTCTACATCAGGACAACATAAACAAGGACCATACCCTTCTATTGTCAATAACAGAGGGGTGTGGTTCTGTAGTCCTCAGACCTATGTCAGCACAAGAAGTTATGAGCTTAACCTCCCTGGCGGTATTCCCGAGTGTGGCTCGGGGTTAATTTTCAGTACCAAGAGCGGTAAAACACTCGGGATTACGCAAAAGTGTCGCTTACCTTGTCCCTGCGAGCCAGCGGTGTCCTCTGCTGTGTGCGCCTGGCCGATGCCGGCATTCAGTTTTGTTTTCGGGCATCACGGCGGGAGGCGGAGCCGGCGGGAAATTCAAAAGTGCAAACATAACATTTACACAGAATACACACGATACATATATGTCATTATAGCAGATTATCAAACTATTCACTTCAATTTTGTCCCTAGAGCTTTGTCCGGTGCCCTGCCTGACACTTTTACTGTACTCTATTGACTGTGGTACGGATCAGGCAGCGCCCCCCAGAATTCCCATTTACTGGACCATTTTTATTATTATATTATAATTATTTCTTATATTATAATTTCTTATAATTAATTATATTATAATTTATGATTTCGCGTTTCAAACTTTCTCATACCCGGGATGTCTACTGGACTCTTGTTTGGACAAATTTAGGTGAGTTATTCCTAAGATTTACTAAGAATTACAGGCCTACAATATAAAACAACAAATTGCCATGAAAAACAATGTACCGCTTTGGGATGCTAAAATCCCCCAAAATCATACTGCCCGGTAGGTAAAAGATATCTAGCCAGGTCATGTATCATTGTTGTAACTTAATAGAAAACAAAATGCTTTCAATGGTATATTTACTAGACCAAATAAAAGCTCATTAGTGTTGATACATTTTGGGGTTCATCTATAAAAGTTCTGTCTGATGTATAGCTGGATGGATGCGGTTTGCATGATCCTAGCGCCCCTATATGGTGCTGACTACTATAGGAAATGTATGCCACGTGCAACGTTTATAGATGAATCCCTTTAAGATTCAATCAGGATCTTCTCTCAGGGCTTTCTCACACTACACCGAGTGCATTCCGCCACGGTTAGTGGCCAGAACCCACTGGATCGCATAGAGCAAGCCACCCTGCGTTCTGGGGTGCGAGGGGGTATAGTGACGCCAAGTGGTATAGCAATGTCTGGCGTTCCTGTGCGATTGCAAAAAATAGTGCATGCACTATTTTTTTTGCAATCGAACCGGACCACGGGCATTGCACTTTGGGTGGGAGGTGTCTATGGTGCCATTGACATTAATGGCACCACCATGCCCCCTCCCCAGAATGCAAGGAGGCTTGCTCTATACAATCCAGTGCATACTCAGTACAAATACAGATACTTTTCCAGCTCCAAGACTAGACTAGAGAAAAACTCAAAAGTTCTGAGGCAGCTGTCATTTGTAAGGAGCACACGGAGCTCCTGGGATTTGTATCTCCATTTTAATGCATTATATTTTTTAAAATAAACATATATAAAGTGATGCACAGATACAATTTTTCCAAGTACGAGTACTGATACTTGCCCAAGTCCTCACAGATACAAGTACTGATACATTTTTGTTTATTGTCATGTGACAGTTTTTCTAAAACAATACGGACTTAGACCCGGTTCACACCTGGGCATTTTGTAGCGCGTTCGTACGCTCTGCAAAATGCTCAAACACCGAAAAACCCATTATTTCCTATCGGTATGGTTCACACCTGGGCGTATAACAGGCTGTATGCGCTACAAAATGCCCTACGCCCAAAGAAGTACAGGAGCTTCTTTGGGGCGTTTTTGTTGCGCGTATCCATTGGGATACAGCCAGGTAGCACCCGGAAACGCACGTTTGTCGCGCGGGTTTTTAACCGTGAATCGCGCAACAAAAACCGCACGACAAACGTGCATATTCAACACGCCTTGGTGTGAACCCTGCCTAATGATTTCAGGACAGTGGTGGAGCGCCAGAGCCAGGTCCCAGCTGCAACCCTGGTAGTTCCCGTAATAATGCCACCTATCGGCACTGGTATCTGGACATCCTAGTGGGCACCTCGTACCTGATCTTGGGCAGAGCTTTTACTTTTAAAGGTTTAAAATGACTGATGGGTTCACTTTAAACAAGTGTTTACATGTCTGTACATCCAAACAAGGGATCATAATGTAAAGGCTACACATACCTGCAATAAAATACAACCTGTTAAAGAAAAAGAAAATCACATCAAAAAGAGCACCTGTCACCATCATAGTTAGGTAGCAGCCATGTTTGTGAGCTAAAAAAAAAATATATGCATGAAAATTCGCTAGGAGTTAAAAAGGGTCAATTCATAGTGATTATTCATGATGATCTGCTTCCTGATGGATTAACAAGCAACCCCAAAAACATTCAGCTTACAATATGGCTGCCAGGAATCCTATTCAAACACATTAAAATCCCTAAAACTCAGAAACGCTATAAACCTTTTTTTTTGTTCAGTATTAGCAGTTACACTTCATTAATAAAGAAACGTCTTATTAATTGAAATGTAATTCCCATTAAAAAAATTCCAAAAATATCACATTTTCCATAAATATAACAAAAAACACAGAACGTCACTGTTTACGGATTAATTAAATTATTTGCTAAATGTAAAATGTTCAGTTCGTCAGTTACTGTACAAAAGCGGAAAAATCACAGGACGCAGGCTCGCGGTCTGCACGGTGCAGATCAGCAGAAGTGACCTTCCAAAGTTCCAGTTCCCCTTCCAAAAGGACAATAGTAGAAACCCCCTCACCCCCCCCCCCAAAAAAAAAAAAAAAGAAAAAACACAGGAGTTCTCCGCGTCGTTTTT
>NW_017307593.1:224975-255304 GCF_000935625.1 Nanorana parkeri | reverse complement strand
AAGCCAGAGGTTTACAGGTTTCATTTTTAAATAGCAGAAGTATCCAATACATTAAAATATAAAAAGTACAATTCATGTTCAGTAACGGTGGGTAGGGTGGAAAGACAGAGCGTGGGATAGTTGGTATGGCGAACCTCATTGGTTTTTGGGTTTAGGCAAGTTCCTTTCGGTATTTGCATCACCGTTCCTCTGTAACGTATCATCGTCCACTCTGTACTCTTGTCTCTGCCGACGGATTTCTTTGCAGCGTAGTGTAATGTCTCTGCAAAAGAGAAAGAAACCGTAACGGTGACAAGACTTCAAAAGGAGACCTCCAGACAAATGCATATAATCACCTTTATGGATCAGGTAGACAGGCTGCGCTTGTTAGCACTTGAACTTCAATTACAAACCTATCAAAAGAAAAGCTCTCCATGCAGTGCGGATACCCCCACACTGCAGGGGTTCACTGCTTGGTCCCGTCTAGGGGACCAGTGTAAACTACTTCTATCTACCTGATCCCCCCACCCCTGCATTCCGGCAGTCAGAGGCCTGCTGACCTCATGTCTTCCGGGTGAACCGGCTGAAACTCTTACTGTGGGTGCCGCTGTCAGCACCTGGCATCCCTCGGTCAGCTGACCAAAGGAGCCGACTGGAAAATTCTCAGTTGAATGGAGCTAGCAGCCAATCAGCTGCTTTGGATATATAGATATATAGACATATATAGATATAGATATATCTATATATATGTAACATGGTGCGTAATGCGAGCATAGATTTGGAGGTAAAGAAAAATAGCTCTTTACCTTGTATTGGTAAAACAAATCCTGGGGCTGGTGTTACTAGGAGTCTGATAGAGCTCTGGGTGGGACAGACTCCTAGTTCCATGGACCGTAGTTTAGTGAAGACTGCACAGGACTTCATTAGTGTGCAGCTGCACCTAGCTGGGGTGCAAGGAGAGGCAGTGTGCTGAATGCAGCAAGTTCTGTGTTTGGAGCCAAGCCTGTCAGCACGACAGGGTTCTGTGGATGGACTGTAATGGACTGGATCTTTTTTTTACGAGTACCCGTACCCCTTTATGTTACGGTCTCTGAGGAAGTTGTCAATGCTTTCTGAATGATTCAACACTCTCAGCAGATACCACTGCTTGTGGCAGCGAGTTTCAGACCCTAACCACTGACTGAAAAGAAGCCCCTACGCCCTTTGTGGTTAAATCTTTTCTCCACCAATTTTAGGTGGTGGCCTCTAGTCCTTGTTATGGAGTTTACTGTAAAAAGTTTATTACTGATGTTGCCATCACCACTGAATATCTTGTACATCAAAATCATGTCCCCTCTTAATCTCCTCATTTCCAGCGGGAACATAGCTCTGGTCCTCCATGCCCTTAATTAGTTTAGTTGCCCTTCTCTGGACTCTTTCCAGCTCAAGGACATCCTTTCTGTGGATTGGTGACCAAAACTGGACTGCATACTCCAGATAAGGCCGAACTAGTGATCTATACAGTGGCAAAATTATAGCTTTGTCTCTACAGTACATTCCCTTTTTAATACAAGACTGTACTCTGCTTGCTTTGTTTGCTGCAGCCTGGCATTGGATGCTATTGTTCAATCTGTGGTCTACTATGACCCCCAAATCTTTTCCCATTTCTGACTTCCCTATTTATCCATCACTGTGCACACTGGATCTTGTAGCAGATCAGTCTGCATCAAAATAGTTACAGCGGCCCATCTACACACAAGGCCAATTGAAAGCACTGCTCCAGAACCTCACACTGGTCAGACTACAAGAAAATATCGCAGCCCTGGGCCAAGATTAAAGCTTCAGTTCTGGTTTTAGATGCAATTACAAATATATATTAAGAGCTTCTCTTCCACAACACATTTACAATTAAATTGGTAATCTGAGCAATAGTGACGAGGAAAGTTTAATTTAAATTATCTAAACAAATTAAACATTTATAATGCATATCACACATCTTTGTATGTCAAATGTGTATATGTAGGTATTCATTATACATATATTTTTGTCAGCAATAAAGAAAACTTGAAAAAGTTAAATACTTCTTCCTGTAATAGATCAGCAGATTAAAGGTGCCGCATTTCACTCAGCCTGTGCATTCTAGGTTATAACTGTCGTATGATCAAATGATCTATCCAAATACATCCTATGAACATTTTAAGTTAATGTATCAGTTGTAAAAGTCGCCCTCTAGTGGCCAGAAGAAGTGTTGCACCAGTGTAAAATTCCCTCCGGACTAAACAAATGCTCTTTAATAACATTAATGTGACATTAAACCCAGGAATGAAACCTTAAAAATGCATCCAATTACCCCAACTATTAGCAAACATCTATCTTATGAGTGTATCATTTAGCTGTAGATTCTCAAATCATCTGAGGGCCCAGTCACACCATATCCAGTGCGTCCTGCTGCAGGTCACACCCAGATTGCACTGGATCGCATACATGAAGACGGGCCGCATTCTGGGGCGGGAGGGGGCATTGGTGCAATTCAAGTGAATGTCACCGCAGACACCTCCCCACTTGCAGTACGATTTCCCTCACCGGAAGGCGAGGTACAGGAATGCCCTCCGTTCAAGTGCAGTGCAAGCTGAAAAAATAGTGCATGTAGCATTTTTTTCAAATCGCACTGCACTGGAACCTCACATTCCGGTGGGGGGCGATCGCACTGCGTGTGGGGTGTATGTGTGTGTGTCTTTTGTGGTGCCATTAACGCCCCCTCACGCACTGGATATGGTGTGACTGATCCCTCCATTGGTGCCGACACTGTCCTTCCTTCTGGAGGGGGGCTACTTTTGTTCCCCATGGTCCCTGTGTGTGTTGTAAAGTAGCCACTGCTCCAAACTCACTCCTGTGATGGACTACAATCTCATGTTTAGTTTACTAATTTGTATTGAGATTGTAGTCAATCATTGGAGTGAGCTTGGAGCAGTGACTACTTTACAACACACAGGGACCATAGGGAACAAAAGGAGCCCCCCTCCAGAAGGAAGGACAGTGTCAGCACTAATTCAGAGATGATTTGAGGATCTACAGCCGAGTGATACACAAATAGGATGCATTTTTGTTAATATAATAAATAGAAATGAACTGAAGTGGATTTTCAAACCACAGAGTAAGCAGCAAGCAGGGAAAAAGCCTAGGAAGCAGGGCTAAGAGGGGGGCCTACATGCATTCCATTGTACACAATGCCCCTAACAAAGAACCGTAAAATCCTCATCAACCATTCATGCGGTTTTTTTCTCTGTGCAATCAGCTCAGCCCAGTCTCCATGCAATTCCCTTACCTGATAAAGAAACGCCATGCCGTCCACAGGAGGACAAGAACTATACCCAGAATCCAACACCGCGTTACATGGGATGGTAAGGGTAGTGTTAAGGTGTAAGGGTCGTATTTTACCACTATGAGGAATTCTGTGACGGTGATAGCAGCCACCATCCATGCCTGCTGGCCCAACTTTTTGTGGAGCTTCCTGAAATCAAGACATTAAAAAGGTTTGGGTGGAACTTTTATGAGCATACAGAAACTGATATTTCAATTAAAACATCAACTACAGATGGTAATACAGAAACTACAAAAATAAAAAAAAATGATAAAGCAGTACACAATCACAATGTGGAAAACAAAGCGTGTAGATCAAACAAAATAAAACATGAAACAAGAGTCCGCATTCTTAAATATTAAATTGATGTCAGTCCCTACTCTAGGTGCAATCCCACCCCCGACTGGACTGGAGCTCACCCCATCAAAACAATTTACTGCTTAAAAAGATACGTAAAAAAGCACCTGATAATTTATTCTCCATTGAATCAAACTTGCTCCCTACTAATGTCTTGAACTCCAAATAGATGGATCGCACTGACAAATCAGCATGTACTTGTACCAACATATAGGTGTGCAATGCCATTCAATGTCCCTCACACCAATTTGACAAATTCTGCAGTTTGTGGATTTGCATGTGCCATATTTTAGGGTTTTCTCCTTGAGAGCTGGCTTCTTCCAGGCGCATGAAACCAGACAAAGGATGGCAAGGAGAAAATACAATCCCTCGACTGATCACTCGGTCTTAGTGCATTGTCATTCTGTGTACACACAACCACAGTGATGAAACATCATAATGTAATCAAGCTGTGTCACCACCGCAATGTGTACACTATGCAACAGGCTCAAACACTCTGCACGTGCGCAGTGTATAGCAGTACTAGCTTTATTTTATTCAGTGGACAGAGGATGGCTTTTAGGAGGCATTGCATTACATACAGAATGGTGAACTTTATAAACATTACAGTTATGTTTTGGGGGATTACAACAGGATTACAACGGAGTGACCTTGAGTGCCAGTTCACACAACAAAGACTGCGTTCCAGAGCTTCCGGCCTCTAGAACACACCCCGGCCGGCTCCCTGCGTTCAGGGGCGGGATGGTGCATTGAAGTCAATGGCACTGCAGCAATGCCCCCTCGCCCGCACCCGACCGTGTGGCACATTAATGCCTGCATTTTGGTCCAGTGCGATCTGCAAAAATGCTGCATGCACTATTTTTGCAGATCACACTGGACCGAAACGCAGGCACTAATGTGCCACGCGTTTGGGTGTGGGCGATCGCACTAGGGGCAGGGGGTGCGGTTGCAGTGTCTTTGACAATGCACTGCCGCGCCCGTGAACGCAGGGAGCCAGCCGGGTTGGGTTCCACAGGCCAAACGCTCTGGAACGCAGTGTTTGTGGTGTGAACCGGCCCTGAGACATTGTGCTCTCCTGAGATGCCTATAGAAGATACAAACCTGCTTTGGTGCCAGAAGTAACTTGACCAGAAGCACTTGTGAACATAACCGGTCTATTTTTACTGACCTAGTAAGGGATTTGAGGAACACATGCTGGATTTTTAATTGTGCTGTCAGATTCTTGAATGCCTCTAGGATCTTGAAGTTTGACCACAGCTGAAGTGCCGAGGTTACCCACCCCTGGTTTATAGTATGACTTTTGGTCCACTTAATATGGCTGCCTGAAGCACGGATCTTAGACGTCAATATAACTTTTGCTGTGACATTTGCAAAGGTGATTGCTTTTTGTTACCGTGTTTTAAACCTAATGCACAGACTATAGACATTGATGGTCATCCTCTGAATGTACACATTTCAGACCAACACTGTATACAAGGAAGATTGAAAACCACATTGACTAATGGAGCGAAAAGCTCAAAGTTTACAAACAAGACACAAACTTACAAGTCATCCATGAAGTCATAGATCTCTCTCATGGCAACACCTCCCACGTTCACAAAAAAGATCAGCCGCAACAAGACCAGATAGTGTTCTGGAGGCATCCACAGGACGAACTTTAGGTAAAATGTATTTAGTTCTGCCAGTAAAAACTAGAAAAAAAATAAATAAAATATTGTTAGAACAGGTTGTGTAACACTTCCTATCATGATCCCAATAAAACAATTTACACAGTAACAAGAACAAATACTGGTCCCCCTAAAATCGATGTTACAGGCTTTGTTGAATGATGGCTGTGATCTCGTACTGCCTTCTGCTAAACAGACCAGAAGATCCCACCAACCATCAATCAGCTTTAGCCCAGACATCCCTGCTACAGGTCTAGGCCCAGGGCCTCAACTCGACAGGAAACTACTGCACAAAAAGGCAAGTGGCGAGTCACTTCCTCCAGCATTAACTTAGGGCTATTATAGACTGAGAAGACACCTAAAAACAAAGCTTGGCTAATGGAAGTGACAGGAAGTATTAAAAAAAAAATCTGGTGAAGAAATCTCATCTCTGGAACTCTCAAGAAAAATGTGCTCCTTGGCAGTTATCAAACCTACAATACTGACAACTGTAGTGAAAGATTTACACTAGAGGTGCACCGAAATGGACATTTTAAAACTGAAATTAAAAAACATTGTTAGGCCGGAACCGAAATTTTTTTTATTTTAATTTATTTGTTATAAACTTTTTAATTTTTTTATATTTAATTCATTTTTTATAAAAAAAAAAATTTACATTACTTTTAGGGGCTTCGGGGAAATATTAGGGGTCTAAACATGATAAACCAGACCCCTGATATTTCCCTTTTAAAAAAAGAAAAAAAGAGATTTAGGTCACAAAGTCCTCTATCTCATTCTGTGTCCCCTGTTATCTATACTGAATGTTTCTGTTAATTGATAACATGACGACAGAGTACGTTTACTATAACCACAACTATGAATGAACAGGTGGGGATGTAAATCACTTCCATTCATTTATAATTGAGGATATAGTTAACATACCATATCCTCAATTATGTACAAACACTCAGTGATCACTGAGAGAAAGCAGGGATGCTCCGCTGTATCGGCAGGAAAATGACCCTTCGTCATTATGCCAAAAGGGCCATTTTTGGCCGATACGTTTCGGCGGCCGATATATTGGTGCATCCCTAATTTACACCTTTAATCCTTTCGAACAGCATACGCCGCTGGCAGCAGGCCCCTTTAAACATTAACTGCCGGCTATTAGACTGATAATCCACCTAAAAAGACTGTTCAGCTGTGTAAAGCCGGTGGTCAGCGTTACAATGGAAGCTAAGCTGCCGTCAGAATGCTTCCAGTTCGCTGATCTGCTCCCCGCATTCCGTGCTTGAATAGCATCTTTGCAGCGGAAAGGTGACACTAGGGGTCTAACAGACCTTAATGTCACCTTAAAGAGTACCTGTCAGCACCTTTTTAAGTCCCCCTCCCCCATATTGCCGTAAACACCTCGGGTACGCCTACATACAAAAAACGACGATTGCGCTACACGTTCGGTATCGTCACATGCGCCAAAGCGAGAACAATAATTCTAGGGCCACCAATATTCAGTCAGCTCTAAACTGTTGACCTGTACAGGCTTTTAAAGGGTCGCCCATGGACAATTTGGGGAACTATAACTTGTCGCCATTTCAAAGGCACCTGCAATTTTTATGATTGGCATGTTGGATATCTATATACTTGGCATAACCTTATCTTTTATATCTTACAAAAAAAATGGGCACTGTATTGTGGTTTTGGGCACCAAAATTAACTTAAGTGTAATTTTTACTGAAATTTGGGGTTTGAATGAGAGTTGTGCCAATATCATGCAACGTAAAAAATTGCCACTGCTGTCATTTTATTCTACAGGGTCTGTGCTTTCAGGAAATGCATAACTCTCAGGGGTTTTAAGTAATTTTGAGGCCTAAAATGTGGATTATAACGAGTGCACAAAACACCTTGGCAGTGGAAGGGTTAAAAGGGACATCACTCCAAAAAGCCTTTAAAACAGACCACTGTAAAAGAAGAGCTATTATGTTTACCTCTTCAGTAGCATATTAGCGTCTTATGGCTGTGTCCTCCACCATGCTATGGTTCCATCTGGTGACTTATATGTCACTACTGCGTCCTGTAGGGAGATGTGGCCTCGGACGATGAAGCCACAGCACACAGCGATCTAACACTCCTGGAAGTGATAAACGCTGAAGATTCTGGCTGTAGCAGTTCAGCAAAATGAAAACCAACAGCACGGACCACCAGAGATGCAAGCATAATATCTATTCTATTGCAGGGAACTGTTCAGATTTTTGGGGAGGTGACGACAGTGATGCGCCAAAGAAGAGCTGGAAGACGCTGAATCTCTCCCTGATCGTTGCGGGGAGACCCGCTGTGCCGGTCCCGGGCGGTGCGGGGGGCAGCGGAGCCTGGGGAAGAAGACACAGCGACGCACTGTAAAAACAATCCAGCGACTGTATAGATGCCGAATTGCTTGTACATTAACAGCCATCCCCGGCTGTTTAAAAAGACACCAAGAACACAGCAACTGCACCAGACGTCTTATGGGTTTAACAACTCTGCAGGCCGCCGTATATAGACTTATTGCAGCCCGGAAGTGGTTAAGCATTATTTAGTATTAAAAGGGCACACAGCCCAAAGGCAGTTACAGAACAAAAAAAACATTTGAGATTATCCAATGAAATGGGCCATAATAACCAACCAGAATCCATCTTATACTAGGGTGGCTTCAATCAAAATAATTCAAATGTTTTGCTATTACCGCACTGTGCACGGCTTCCTGTATAAGACGGTTCTTGCTCATGGGGCAGTGGAAATAGGTAAAGTATGGCTCCCACTGATGTCTAACGATCTTAAAGGAGTGTGGGGGGAAAAAAATAAAAAATTCAGGGTTCTGGTTTAGATTAGCTACTCTACCTACTCACTGGCCTCCAAGTTCCAAAATTGGCAAATAGTTGACAACTTTTTCAATAATCGATTATAATCGATTATGTCGATTAGTTGTTGCAGCCCTACATTTGTTAATAGGGTATATTTGGAGCAGGGGTGGGGAACCTCTGGCCCTCCATCTGTGATGAAACTATAAATCCTACGAGGCATGACTCCCAAAGACAGATGCATTATGGAATTTGTAGTTTCACCACAGCTGGAGGGCCAGAGGTTCCCCACCCATGCTCCAAATATACCCTATTAACAAATGTTTGCCAATTTTTGAACTTGGAGGCCAGTGAGAGCCCCGCATTAGAGAGTCAAGACCAAAGTTGCTGTAGAAAAGCCAACAATTCCTAATTTCAGCACCATTGCTGGACATTATATAGACCTGCTCATACACCTTTTTTTTAACAAGCTGGTATTCCTTGCACAACAACATTGACTTTTCACTTCATTTTGGACTAAAACTTTGTTCTCAGCAGCATTGAAGTCAATAGATTACTAGAACAAGAGCGCTATCTAGTGTGACAAATAATGTATTTTGTATCACTTAAATGCCTAAATTGTTACAACAAATAAGAAGTGCCTACTTTCCTTTCCGCAAACGTTAACTCTGACAATTCTTCACTGTTGGCTACCAGTTTTGCTAAATGTAAATTATATAAAGTCTGAAGTTTCAAATAGGGATGCACTGATACTAGTATCGGTGCCGATACAGAGTATTTGGCCAACTATTCGCACTTGCCCAAATACTCCGATACTTACTTCCTATACTGGAACTTCCAGTCAGATGGAGATCTCCCTCGGACCGGCAGTGCTGAGGGAGCATGGAGCAGACTTCCTTTCCAATCAGGAAGCTGGGTGGTGGGTTATGACCCACTTCCTGATTGGCTAGGTAGCCTGGCTTCCAAACAATCAGGAAGCTGGGTGGCACGTAATGACCCACCTCCCTGATTGGTCAGGAAGCCAGGCTGCCTAGGATCAAGTGAAGCTGTTACCACTCGGCTTCCTGATAAGCTAGGAAGACAGCTTCACTTGTTGTTAGGCAGACTGGCTCCCTAACCAATCGGGAAACTGGGTGGCATGTCATGACTCACGTCCTGGCTTCCTGATTGGTCAGGAAGCCAGGCTGCCTAGAAACAAGTGAGCCTGGCTTCCTAGCCAACCAGGAAGCCGGGAGGCAGGTCATGACTTGCCACCCGGCTTCCTGATTAGCTAGGAAGACCGAGTCACTTGTTGGTAAGCAGCCTGGCTTCCTAACCAATCGGGAAGCCAGGCGGTACGTCATGACTCGCATCCTGGCTTCCTAAATGGTCATGAAGCAAGGCAGCCTCGGCAAGTAAAGCCGGCGTTCTTTTGCTAGAACACCAGCTTCACAGGAAGCTGGGCGACAGGT
This sequence comes from Nanorana parkeri, assembly GCF_000935625.1. NCBI lineage: Eukaryota > Metazoa > Chordata > Amphibia > Anura > Dicroglossidae > Nanorana > Nanorana parkeri. The sequence goes on along the minus strand of NW_017307593.1, from coordinate 245,697 downwards.
CATGATCTGCTGCCCGACTTCCTGATAGTCGGGGCACAAGGCACCGATACTCTGTATCGGCGAGTACTGAAAAAGAAATATCGGTACTTGTGCTCTATACAGAAAAACCGGGATCAGTGCATCCCTAGTTTTAAATAATCCCATGGAAGTCCCCCATGGTTGTGAGTAATAAGTCTAAAGCACAATAATGCTCATCAATAAATAAGGAATGAAATGGTGTAAAGTGCAGTAACCATGTATTCAATCAGAATTCACCAAACTGGTGTCTGATTAGTTTAACATGAATGCTGAATGTTATGAGCTGCTACACTTAGCTCTTTATTATTATGCCGTAATTTACTTGGGATTAAAGAGCAAAGTGCAAATAGAGTAATGTATTGCAATGCAATCCACTATTTTCATTTTTCACTTATTAAAAAAGTAAACCCAAACCTTTTCTTTTGGGTACAGATGTACATTCGCCAATAGACTTCTGTGTCCAAAAGTCAGCAGAAAGCAGGCATAAGCCTGCTATCAGCTGACAGCATAGAGCCGCTCTGTAGTCGAGAAGGATTGTGACAAAATTGGGAGGGGAGGTGGGTCAGGCAATGGCCGACCGTCACTGCTGCCTGCTGAGAGCACGGAGTGAGTGCCGACTGATCAACGGTCCCGCAAACGCTCACTTCTTGGTCTTAGAACTGGCATTGGACAGCGGCATTGTAGTAATTTCCCCTTTAAGCAAGACTGGCTTCTATTCCCAACTGAACACCATTGCTTGAATTTATGTATTGGTGCATTAACTTGCTTTGCTACCGAGAGGTTTGTATTGTGCTCGATAACAGTGCCATCAAACATCTGTTGTGGTTAAGGATCTTTATACTGTACTCACTACAGATATAATACCGCAAACTGCCAACCATCTTCGCAGGTTCGAAGCCGGCTTCCATTCAAACTTTACCCAACTATAGGGCGTGAACTGGAAGGCAATTCTCTTCATTTTGCCTCTAAAATTGAAAAAAAAAATGTTATATATCACTTAATAGGATTCTCTATCTAATTTGCAAAGACAGACATTTCCTGTGCTCATACATTTAACACAGATATACAGCAGATCTTAAAAAGGAAGCCTGGTGAGAAAAATTAGGCTGTTGTTTTCTTCTCCAGTCTTCCAGTGCTTTGCTTGAAAAGTGTATTATATATACATACATACATACATAGATACATTCTAAGATACTTAGAGAACTATGGGGTTAGGGATTTACCCCATAGTTCTCCTAAGGGTAATGGGAGGACACAAACTAGCTCCCCCCCCCATCACCCAAAGCTCAGTATACTGTGAGCTACAGCTCGCGGTATACTGAGATGCCTCAGCCGGAACGGATCCCGACAATTATGTCTGGATCCACCCAGCTGCGTGAGTGACAGCTGGCTCTGCCTATCTAGAGGCAGCTGTACCCGCCCCCTCTCCCGTCCGTTCCGCCAATCAGTGCTGGAGGATCGGACAGGGGAGGCGGGAATTCAGTCGCCACAGGATCCAGAAGTGAGCGAGCGCCGGTATGTGTTCGCCCACTTCCCGATCTACAGAGCCGACCTGTGACAGTTTCATTGTAACAGGTCGGCTCAGATTATGAGGCTCAGTGAAAATCACTCACCTCATAATTCTCCTTTAAAGGTGTATTAATGGTATTTGTTATACATCATAATAATCTGAAAGTTGGAGCGTGGTGTATTTGGCTACATTCACCACTGGGGGCAGAATGCTCCAACAGTGAAACAGGAAGCTGCAAAAACAACTAAATCCCTATAAATACTATAACAGGTGAAAGAAATGGGGGATCCCAAAAGCAGGGAAACCGAAGTGATCCAGACCTGACAATTTATTAACAAAGCAAACCAACATATAGAACACAAACATCTTGTTTGATCCAATGTGTGTGTTCTATATGTTGGTTTTCATATGAATTAACCATTTTCTTTCAGTTTCTTGCATAGATATTGCATTGATCATCTATGTAGGATACACGGAGTAGCTTTTCAGATCATGTGAAATGTGATCCTGTTTTTAAATATGCTTTGTTAATAAATGTTGCTATTTTTATAGATATTAGTTTGTAAGTGAGGTATTCCCAGGGAGTGTATCCCTTTGGGGGATATTTCTTCTTAAATACTATAATATATAGGGATGCAACAATATATCGGCCGAAAATTGCACTTTTAGCTAAAATGCCGAAAGTCTAATTTTCCTGCCGACTTCCGACATCAGTGCATCCCTGCTTCCTTTCCTCCCCACTGGGCGCTGCTCTGTGTCCCAGCAGGGAGGAGAGAAAGTGCGACAGCCGGCCGAGCGCTGCGGGAGGAGAGCGCTGTGAGCGGCCGGCATCTCTCCTCCTACACTGCTCAGCCTCCTATCACAGTCTGGCAGAGCGGTGTGGGGGCGGAGACAGCCCGCGCTGTCACAGGAGGCTGAGCTCTCCTCCCTGCACCGCCTCGCCCAGCCTCCTGTGACAGAGTGTCAGAGAGGAGAGCGAGGTACAAACTCAGCGTTCAGTGAACGCTGACTGTGGGATAATTGAGGATATGGTATGGTTACTATATCCTCAATTATGAATGAATGGGAAGTGCTCCACATCACCTCCTGTGCATTCATAGTTGTAGTTACAGTAAATACACAATGTTCTCAAGTTATGAATGAACAGGAACACTCAGTATGGAGGATTCCTGTTCATTGATAGCAGGAGATACAGAAAAAGAGATTGAGACTTTGTGTCCTCAATCTCTTTTTCTATTTTAAAAGGCAAATATCAGGGGTCTGTTTAGACCCACTAATAATTTACATAAGCCCCTAAACGTAAATAACAATATGTAATAAAAATGAAAAAAAAAAAAAAAGAAGGATTTGAAAAAAATTCAAATAAACATTTTTGGTTTCGGCCTGACAATTTTTATTTTGGATTCGTTTCGGTTTTGAAATTTCCATTTCGGTGCACCTGTAATAATATTCAAATTAACTTTCTAGCTTATCCTGCAACCAGCTGAGAAAAAGCCTGATATTACTTCCAAATAAAGCAACACACAGGACTAAAGGAGAATTTAAACAGACATTTCCATTGATGAACAAATTATTTACCAATGGAGTTACTCTGTGCAATGTATACCTACGTACAGCATACAGCTTCTCCTGGTTTATCTTTAAGTATACTGAAAAAAAAGGATGTATATTTCTGCATACTGGAAAAAAAAATGTGACATCTGTATTCCTTTTCTTGGAGTACATTACATGACCCAAGATGGTATTTAGGAAACATAGGGTTATGCTGCCACCCCTCACCCTAGGAGATTGGAATTTCCACAAGGGGGCTTCATAACCCTACATTCCCAAATACCATCCTGTGTCCTGTTATATCTGATAAAACAAAGTGTGTTTCCTTTCCCATACAGTTTTTAGCCATCTTTCTAGAAAAGTAAGTTGACGCAAGCTGCCTTCTCTCTGGATACTAGATGCAGCATACCCACTTATTATTTCATTGTGATTAATACAGAAGAATGTGTTTTGTACATGTAGTACACAAACCTGTATGATAGAATGTTCCACAGGCCCTGCCATTTATAAGGTTTCATAGACAGCCACTTAAGGGTCTTCATACCACAGTAAATTCCAAATCCATTACAAACCAAAACGTCCATTATCCACTGGAAGGGAAGGAAAAAGATGAATACCTCTACATTTCAGCTTATAAAACAAATAATATACGCTAATATAGACTGGCATTTTTCAGAGAGACGTATGGCAGATTCATTTGAAATGTAAAACTTATCATTATGTGTTAAAAACAACCCGTGGAGCTTCAATAGATTGTTGGAGACATTTTTTATATCCCGGATCGGTTTCCCATCCAGGCAATAAAATGGTGCAACCTGGGACAGATTCATGTAACTGGCCGGTAAGATGTATATGAACAGGTTGCAGTTGCCTCAGATTTTTGCCTGACACAATATTAACACGCGACACATATCTTTCTCCAACATGGAAAAAGTCTTATTTATTATCTCCATTTTTACGATCAGTCATAATGGGGTATTTCTTCATGAATTTGTTGCAGCCATAACGCAGGAATGTAAACGTGTTGTCCATAAGTACTACCTAAAATTTGTTGCACGACTTTCATTTCACACTTCAAATTTAACTGTTGGCGCTGATCCCAATGGTATTTCAAATTTGGTAGAGACTTTCGTCTTAAGAGGCCGCTCTGTATGCTAGGCGGTGCATAAAGTTAGAGCACCATAAAGACAGTACTAAGTTCAGTATAGAGCTTTTTGGTCTGCAGGAACATTTTGATATTCATAGAGACTAATACATCTATACCAGAGTTATTACTTTTAATTCTAATTTTTCTTCAATTAAACTCAATTATTCCAGTGCAATGAACACATTTTGGTGGTTATGGTTAGCAGAGAGAACCCATGTGACCTAGTCGGCCTAAAAAGTTGGTAGAGAAGATGTATAAAAAAACTAAACGGAGTATTGTAGTATGCGATGATACCTTTCTTATTGGACTAACAAAATATATAAAAGTCAAGCTTTCGAGAGTCAACCTCTCTTTTTCAGGTCAGAAGCAATACTAATCAACATGACGTTTACCACTTAAAGCAAGATTAAGTTGTTAGGGAGGGGGGGTGAGTGGGGTGTCAAATGTTGGACCTGGGAGTAAAGAATGTATCCTGATAACTAGAACACAGAACAAATAAACATAGGATGACCAATAAATCCTAAACAGATCAGGGATATACAACATACATGAATATTATTATGTTCTGTATATTCATGAAAAGTTCTGGTAGTGTGTTAAGAAAACCAGAATCCACATTAAGTCCCTCCTTTATGGAATTGAAATGTAAAATAATTTTTATTTTGAATGTTTTTCTTTCATGGGAGTATCCCATTGCCTTATGGGACCAGGAAGGAATTTTGTTTTCCTGTTGGAGCAAATTGAATCATTAATGCTTTATAGGGGTTTTTTGCCTTCCTCTGGATCAAGATTGGGTAATTGTGGGCATGGCGTTCCGTTTAGGCTTTTAATTTTTTTCATATCTCTATAAGTTGAACTCGATGGACATGTGTCTTTGTTCAACCTGACTATGTAACTAGCTCTAAGTAATAATGCAATTTGGTTATTTTCACAATTGTCCTGTTGATTCATGTAAATATGTACTTTAGTGATACACCCATTTTAAAACAAATCAGCTGTTAGGAAAAAAGAAAAAAAAAAAACTACTGGCATTCTTTAACCACTTCAAGACCAGGTGTTTAGACCCCCTTCCTGGCCAGGCCATTTTTCAGTGTTCAGCGCTGCGATACTTTGACTGACGTTTATTCCGTCATGCAACGCTGTACTGAAATGAATTTTATACCATTTTTTGGGGACAGATAGGGCTTTATTTTGGTGGTATTTAATCACCACTGGGGTTCAGCATCTTACAGGTATATGCATTTTTTTAGTGAGCACATATTTTGCATAATTATCTCTGCGTTTGCAATTCTACTACTTGTAGGTATAAAGATTTGTAGATTAGCAACTGCAATTCATCTTACAGCTTAACAACTATTAAGATAAGATACCGACCACATTAGGAAAGATTGTTTTCCCCTGAGTTTGCTGAATTATGTAGCTGAATTGTGAGAAGGAGCAGTAAAGCACTACCATGAGTACCATTGAAAACATCAGCAGAATAAAACCATGTTACCCCACCTGCAAAAGTCTTGAAAAATGTGAGATCGGTGCCTACCACCCACACCCCCCTTTTTCCTTATCTCCTCTTACTTTTTTTTAGTCTATGTTCTCATCATAAAAAATACTCACCTGCCCAGCATTGTTCCAATGTGAAGCACCACCACAGCCTGGGTCCGGCACCCCCTTTTTCTATGGCGTCATTGGTAGCCTGATGTCTCTGCCAGGTTCTGCAGCCAGCCCCCCAATGTCACAGGACTAGGTCTGCTCACTGGGTGCTGCAAGCCTTTAGGTCCTGCAGCTTTCCAGATTACGTGACTTTCACTGTCCCAGGAGGCTGCAGTAGCAAGGATAAGACATTCTCATCTAGGAGAGAACAGTGACAGGGCCAACCAAAACGTATTTTTTAAAATGTAATTGATTTTAGGGGGAATTGCAGAGAGCTAAAACTTTAAGTATCTTTATCCACTTCTAGACCAATAAATGCACAATTTCAATAAAAACAGACATGGCCAAAGCTGCTAAACAGAGCAGTATGTAGGTGAGGCAGCAGTGGCTGAGAGGCAATCCTACTTACATGATCCCACCAGCATTCACTAAAATTGGGCAGCTGGTGCTCCAGGCTGTATTCCAGGAACTCAAACATCACACTGATCATCATACACATCCACCAGTCTCTTATCATTAGTGTCTATGAGTGAACAAGAAATAGACATGTCAGTTCAGGTACAATTCAAGCTGCTTTGTACTGTCATTCACATAATAGCAGCAGCAATCTGGGCTATAATACACAAGTGACTCTTAACCACAGTAATGTGCAAATAAAAATCTCACCACTCCTGTCCCACAAGTAACAGATTGTTCATGTCTATGGCACGTCACTGCGTCCCATGATAACACATTAAGCTTTAAAAAAAGGTCATTGCCAGAAATCAGCTGCTCAAAATAACATGGACTTTGATTTACTAAAGAAGTTGAAAGTCTTCAATCAAACATTGTGTGAATATTTATTAATTATCTGGATAGGTGAAAATCAAATTTCTTTGATTTTCCTTCGAATACCCAATCATGTCCAAAAACTTTTGCCAGGATTGGACAACTGAAGCGAATATTTACACAATTTTCTAAGTGAAGAATCTCAACTTCTTTAGTAAATCAGCTTTTATTGCCTGTGTAGTACACAGTCATGGCGGCCAAGTGGTTTGCACTTATGTTTTTTTCAGGGGCCTTCGGTTCAAATGCCACCAGAGACCCCATCTGTATGAATTTGTATTGCATTTGTACATTTCTGTAATAAAAATCAATGCTATATCGTTATAAAATAAGTTAAGCAATTAGGAAAAGATAGAATTGCTAGCAGGCCAATGTTTGTGTGCCAAGTGGTACTGAATGCCAGAATAAGTCATCATCAATCATGCATGGTAGTTATATCGCTGGCCTTCCTATGGCCAAAGAACTAAGACACTAGCAGTGGAAAATGCTTCAGTGAAGATGGCAGCAGCACGAGTGTGTGCAAAGCGGTCATTGCTGGAGCAGGACAAATTTAAAGGTAAGTTTGCTATAAAGTGCAAGTATGCCACGCATGTTTGCACATTATTGCAGGCACTCCCAGTAGAATTCCCCCACCCACCTCCGTTCTGCTTTAACATAATTTGTGCATGGCAAGATCTTTGCTTTGTCACAACTTACTTTTATGTACCAACCAAGAAAATGAGCAGGTACAAATCCATCCACCTTATCCTGAAAAACATTTAAAACAGATTGTTATATGAATTGCATACAATAATGTGAAGAAATCACAGCAAAATACTAAAGCAGCACAGCGACTTAGAAATTAGCACGTATGGTTTCTACCACTGGGGTCCATGGTTTGAACGTCAGCCAGGAGACTACATGCATGTTGTTTGCATGTTCTCCCTGTGCTTTTGTGGGTTTCCTCTGGGTACTCTGGTTTCCTACCATACTCCAAAGACATGCTGGAAGGTTAATTGGTCCAAAGTAGTAGTTCTGCAATTTTCCCTAGCATGTATGTGCTGGTCTAAAAATCTCAACTGCAGCAGGTGCAGGTACACCAAAGATTGCAATGAGGTCATGGTAGTATTCGGTCTGCTGTGCAGGGGGTGAGGGACATAAGGTGTCAGGTAGCCTCATCTTCACAGCATTGCAAGAGCCTGCAGAATGTCTTATGTCAATATCAACTATCTGTAGGTATGTTTTATGTGCTTAGGCATGTTCTCCCCCCTTATACCAGTGATGGTCAACATACTTTATATAGGGGGGCATCAGATGTGGCCCCCTACATCACCAATATTCACATAATAGTAAATGTAATGCTACAGAAAGTTGTCAGAGGCTGAAGGCATGCAGCAGAAAGTTAAGAGACTACAGGCATGCCATAAGAGGATTAGACTATAGAGGTCCTACAGGAGATGGTCAGAGACCGCAGACATACTATAGGAGTTGTTGGACACCATGGACATGCTTCAGCAGACAGACTGGAAACACATTAAATGAGACTGCTAGAGATCACTATTATATCCCCTTAAGAAGTTAATGTTACCACATTTTTTCCCCCACAGCCCTCTTAAAAGAATATTTATGGCACATTTGATATTTATCTTGGCAAGATCCATTATAAAAGCTCAGAGGAAAAGAAAAAAAGAAAAAAGGGCCGCACAGCACAGAAAAAAAAATAACAGTGTGAAAGAAAAAACCCAAACAATGAACTACTAAAGTCCAATCTTAAATCCTTTTTCTTTCACTGGCCCCAGTATGCACCAAAATAGACTGCAGGGCCCTGAAGACCAGTCAGAAGGAGCCAAAGGGCCACATGCATCCCCCAGGCTGCAGATTGGGCACCAGGGCCTTATACTGTATGACTGTCTTAAGAGTGTGTGCCTTTTTACCATATGCTGTGAAGAGGATGCTCATGAAGATAAAAAGTACTGTCCGAGAATGCATATAATGGGGTGACTCAAATCAACAATAAGGATTAACGAGGCATCACATTTCATAGGAGTTCCTGTCTTTATATCGGACAGAACATGTACAAGCTTTGGTCAGTTGGGTCATGCATTCCAAGGCTAATGTGTTTATTTTTGTAAGCGTTTATCCTGTTTAGGAAACCGGTTCTGGGTGAAGACAGATGAGAACTATTTACAAGCTACTAATACAGTACAAAACAATAAACTAAAACTGGCAGAGTAAATGTCACAGTCTGCCAATTGTCCTGTGTATGAAATAAAACTGACTTGCACACAAAGTAAATATCTGCTCATAATGCGAAAGTCAGAAGCACCCGAATTTGTGCAGGAAGGCCTGATCTTATCATATATGGTCAGCCTGAAACGCAAGGCCATTGCTTTTTTTAATTATCTTAAAATGTGAAATGTGGATCTGTGACTGACAGTTGCCGGCTAGTGTATAGTGGAGAGAGCCGTTTACTTTCCCCTTCTACTCTCCTCATCTATTCGCAAAAAGCCTTGTATTCATCTCAGTTAAAGGGTAGATCAGCTTTAAAAATATAAAACTGAAAAAAAATATTAAAAAAATTAATAAAGCATATATAATTGTCGCACAAATTCATGTTGTCATTTACTGTTATTCAAAATCACCTTTCCATTTAAAACTGTAGCCGCTGTAATGTTCTAAATCTGTCCAAAAAAAATAAATCCAATATGGCAACCTGGAGGCGTTCTGTACAGTTTGTGTATGAACGCCCCCAGAAATGTCGCTTCGTTGATTGGCTGACTGATGTTCCCAGAAGTCTGCACTAAGATACAAGTATAATTGCAATAGGAATTTCATTTTAGGTGAGATACTCCCTAAGGGTAATTACTACCAAAGGGATGCTTCACATTGCACCTTTCCTCATTAGAATACTGAAAGTGCACCAGGTGGTTATAATGAACCTTTCAGGAATCAGTTTGGAAAGGACACGGTGAAACGAACTGCTATTGCTTCAGAACAGAAATAGGTAGGAGACTGCAACTAAGTGTGTTAAAGTCCTTGTAATGTACACAGATCACCCAGCGAGGATTGATTTTTCTCTCTCAACAAAAGTGGAATTACTCTTTAATACAAGGCATTCTGTGAATGGATGAGGGGCAAGGAGGGGGCAGGTAAACCACTGGATCTCCTTCTCATCCATTCACTGAACACCTTGTGAAAAGAATAAACCACTTTTTGTGACTGGGAGGAGGGAGTGCGACTGAATCCTTCTTCCCTCTACACTAGCCGTGACTGTTTGAGCAGTGAAAGCTCATAGCTGACAGTAGTATCCGAGAAATAAAAATAAAACTTCCAGCATTCCCAGCTGCCCTATGGATGTAGTTGACAAAGCATTACACTAAACTTCCTTGGACCAATTACAATTAGAAAAAGTACTTTTTTTTCCTTCAGTTCCACTTTAAGTGTGCTAAGCAGAACTCTGAAAATGTACCGTTTGCATTGAATAATACCAGTTCAGATACCAGTGCAGATACTTGGCATTTTCACAAGAACTACCAGGGTTGCAGCGGTTGCAGCTGGGACCTGGCTCTGGCACTCCACCACTGTCTGGAAATCATTAGTCTGTATTGTTTTAGAAAAATTGTCACGACAACAAAAATGTATCAGTACTTGGGCAAGTATCAGTACTTGTAAAAATAGTATTGGTGCATCTCTTTATATATTTATAAAAAACCAGACTATTTTTAATACACATTATTCACCTCAAGGCAGAACTCGGGGGGGAAAATATTCTTAACCGTTGCAAAGGGGTTCCCCCCCACACTACAAGGGTTGTTTTGGTCTATGTACGAAAACCAACATACAGTTGACTGAACCTCGGCGCCGACTTGCTCTGACTGGTCCCTTTCTGCCTCGCCCTCTCCCTAAGAGAACACCCGAACAGACCCAGCAACTCAACAGCTGCCGGTTCTGTTCATTCGAAGATGTTCCAACCGGCTCCTTCGATCAGCCGATTGAGGGATGACAGCTGAAAGGGTGCCGACAGGAGCACCCACTGTGCGAATTACCTGAACAGACTCAGCAACTCATTGGCTGCCGGCTCTGTTCGTTCAAAGAATTTGCGACCAGCTCCTTTGATCAGCTGATTGAGGGTGTAGAAAAATAGCCATTGATCCTGACAGATATCCAGCTTCAAACTTTGTGATCTTGCTTCCTCTGCTGCACTGACAACCCAGAGTTGTCAGCTCTCCTCCTGTGGACTACAGAAAACCTCCACCTTAATCTACAGTAATGGAGAGAGATGTTCTGTAGTCCAGCAAGAAGAACTGGACAGGGCTGACTTACTATTTTAGTGTAAGGCAGTGTGTATATTTTTGTAATGGCACTATTATTAAAGACATAAAACATGGGGAAATGAGCATGTATTGCAAAGATGTACTAGATTGTAAGCTCTCACAAGCATGGCCCTCCTACCTCCTGTACTGAAATTGTATTGTTAATTGTAATGTCTCTTTCAATTTTGTAAAGTGCTGCACACACTGTTGGCGCTATATAAACCCTGTACAATAATAAACTGAATTTTTTCCCCATACAAGTTATGTCATAAATATTAGATCAGAGTTCAAAACTGGCCGATCTCCCCCTTCAACAGAGATGCGGACAAATGCCTAGACAGACAGACAGACAGACAGACAGACAGACAGACAGACAGTAATTTATACAACAAACGGAATGTTACAGCTTCTGCTAACCTTTATTATATAATGTAAAAAAAACTTTTTTTTTTCAAAATTTTCTGTAATTTTTCCTAATTATAATAAAAAATAAAAACCCCAGTGGTGATTAAATACCACCGAAATAACGCCCTATCTGTCCCCAAAAAATGGTATAAAATTCATTTCAGTACAGCGTTGCATGACGGAATAAACGTCAGTCAAAGTATCGCAGCGCTGAACACTGAAAAATGGCCTGGCCAGGAAGGGGGTCTAAACACCTGGTCTTGAAGTGGTTAAAAAAAGGTTGAAATGCTTTTCCTGGAGAAAATGCTGCTCCAGGCACCTTTCAGTGCTGGCCACGTGTGCGAAAGCCAGGGTAATTGGTCATAATCTTTAATGAAAGGGATGATTATTCAGCCTGAACTCTTACCCCCCTCCTCCTCTCTCATGCCCCGAACAAGCACTTAAGAGTGTAGCCAACCTTGAAGGGAGCAGCATTTTCTTCATGAAAGTATTTCAGCCCATTACTGTTAACTTATTCATTCCAGTTAAGTATTAACACAGCTTTCTATGGGGAAGTGCCTATTTTAAGTCTTGCTTCAATGCTTGGTGTCCCTTCTTGTTCTCCTAAAGTAGACCCTTGGTATAAGAAACATGTAGAGTCTAGATTGCAGCCTACACACCACAAAAGTGGAAAAAGTGGTTTTGGAGTAAGCTGGTGCCTTGAAAGTCTGTAGTTTCACATGAATTGTACATGTAAATACACTGCGTGGCAGTACCTGGATTTAGCTAACAAAATAGGTCAGAGCCTTCCACTGGATAATCTCTACAGCAGTGGTTCTCAACCTTTCTACCCCTTGGTAACATTTGCCAAGTTGTGGTGACCCCCAACGGTAAAATTTAGGGATGACGCGGCTGCTGCAGCGACATCTGGCGGCGTGGCGGGAGAACTGACACTGCTGCACTAGGACTTGATGAAGCTTACAAGCTCACAGGGACAGACACACACACAAACACTGTGACAGACACACACACATTCAATGACACACTGACAAACACAATGACACTGACAAACACAGTGACACACACACATACAATGACACACATACAATGACACACTTACATACAATGACACACTGACAAACACAGTGACACACATACAATGACACACACACATACAATGACACACTGACAAACACAGTGACACATACAATGACACACATACATACAATGATACACACATACATACAGACAAACAGACACACACACAGAGACTAGTACCTGCAGCTTGGGACCAGGAGGCAGTGAGGAGAGAGGAGAGAGGAGAGAACGGCTCCTCCCACAGTGCAGAGAGTGGCCCCGAGGAGGTAGTGTGAGGCTCCAGAGAAGGCACATGGCGGGGGACAGCTGGAGACACAGTGTGGGATGAGCGGCACCGAAGTCAGCACAGGGGGCGGAGATGAGATCATTACAGCAAAAGTCCGGTCCACTCAACTACATGATTACCGCCGGGTCTGCCTGTTTCAATATTGTGCTCCTCCCGGCCAGCCCGCTTATCGCTACCCGGCGGCCCCCCGTTGTTATGCCACTGACTCCCGGCGACCCCTGGCAAATTGTCATTCGACCCCCGAAGGGGTCCCGACCCACAGGTTGAGAACCGCTGCTCTACAGGCTCGGGAAGGTTATGTCCCCAAAATATGAGATCAGCTGTCTACCTGAATATACTGAATGGCCAGGTTTTTCCCCATCAATTTATTTTTTTCATCCCTGATGGCACATTGGGCATATTCCAAAATGACAATGGCAGGATTCATTGGGCTCAGATTGTGAAAGAGTGGTTCAGGGAACATGAGACATCATTGTCACACATGGATTGGGCCCCCGGAGAGTCCAGACCTTAAACCCATTGAGAATCTTTGGGATGTGCTGGAGAAGACTTTATACAGTTGTCCGACTCTCCCATCATCACTACAAGATCTTGGTGAAAAATTATGCAACTTTGGATGGCAATAAATATTGTGACATTGCGTAAGCTTATTGAAATGTTGCCACAGTGAATGCATGCTGCAATCAAAGCTAAAGGCGGCCCATCAAAATATTGAAGTGTGACTTTTTTGGCCAGGCATTGTATTACACAATTGTTTGGGATGGTGGTACAAAGCAACGGTTACATTTTGTGGGGATCCACATGCTTCCCAATTATTTTGTGCCGCTTTAAAGTTTTCCATAGGCAAAACAGTTTTTTGGGTATTTTTTTAGTTCTGGTTACGATTTTGAAACGCTGAAACCCTCTGTCATGTTTTAATTTTTTGATAAGTGCAAAAAATACCTGTTGATCCTGACAGAAATCCCAAGCAGTGTTATCAGCCCTGGCCAGGCCACCTCTGAACTTCAAAACAGCTCCCCTCTTTGTTATGAAAAGAGAAGAGGAGAGGAGGAGATGTTCTGTAGCCCAAGTCAGGAGAGAGCAGCCTTAGGGTGAAAATTCTGCTCCTTCATAGATCCAGTAAATGAGCGTCATCACCTAGGACAGGAAGTGTATTACTAGCAGGATCACCAGGTGAAAATAAAGGGTGGAAAAGAGCGCGCTAATACAGATGCCACATCTAAGAATTGATCAGCTGTAATATTAAATTTTTTGTTCTTGGGTTTAGATAAGGTTTAAACTCCACCTGGAACACTGTTTAGACGCCAAGTGTACATTGTACCTTCAATGTACTGCACTTGTAGTCCATTGACACTTCTTTCCCTCCATGTTACTGCATGTATGGTATGGACAAGTGTAACAGTCTGCATGAGCCAGAGCGTTGCACTGGTGATCTACTGATAACGGTTGCAATGTTTTACTGGCTCCTATGCAAAAACATAATAACTGCACATTATTTTCTTTTATGAAGTGTGCATTATTTTTTTACTAAAGGTGGAGTTTCTATCCAACTCTGAGACTCCCACGAAACCTGTTACGCAAGAGATTCATGCACTGCTGACCTCTTCCTTAATATGCTGGTTGCTTGACTGTCTCTGCCTTCAATAGTCACTGACCTGGAACCAGTATGCAGCCAGTGATTTGAGAATTCCCGATTTGGCTACTGGTCTCAGATCAGCAATTCAGAAAGCAATAAAGCCAGAGGGATCAGCATAAAATAAAATACCTGTTGCTTGTTCAATGTTGACTGCAGCTGACGCACTTGAGATGCATTTAAAAGGCAAGCCAATAATGAACATTGTCCAAGCATAATATTAATATTACAGCTATTCATATAGCACGGACAATATACGCTTGTGATTTGCACATTCACATTAGTCCCTGCCCTCACAGAGCTTACAATCTAAGGTCCCTATCACACATGCATACGTACGATGGCCAATTTAGACAGGAGCCAATTAACCTTCCAGCATGTCCTTGCATATAAGGCCTGACAGTATTAAAGGAGTTTAATTGAAGAAAAATTAATGAGGAGAGTGAAAATTACTCATCTTCATAGTTCTAGCCGACGTGTGACAATAAAACTGTCACACGTTGGCTCAATAGATCGAGAAATGAGCGAACGCATAGAGTCGCTCACTCACTTCTTGATCATCTCCCTGCAGAGAGCGGTGTCTGTCAGTCACCATTCCCCGCAGGGATTCCCCCCTCCCCGAGCGCTGACTGGAGGAACGGGCGGGTTTCAGCTTGCTCTGCCTAAGGGGAAAAACACTTACCCCTTAGTTCTCTTTTAAGGTAAATATATCCAATCACTACATTGAAAAGAACAAAATAGTAGTAATACAAAGTAATCAAAAACAGTAGTAATACAAAGCACAATGTCCTGTCAGGATAGACTTACCCATAAATTGTGAAAAGGGTCAGTCTTATTGCCAGGGTCATAGATAAGGCAATTTCCACCATAACCTCTTTCTGGGAGAGGAACACCCAATTTGGGGTCAATATACTTCATGAACTGCCTCCCATCATGTACAGTCTGCAAAAGTAAAAAAAAAAATTAAAAAAATTGTAAATAAAATACATAGCTTTTATTTAAAGTGTAAACACCAAAATTGTGACGGCCATTATTAATGTTTTCTTTCCAATATTTATTTAGCACTATCATAGTATCCAGAACAATTTGTTGTTCCCAGTTTAGGATTTCTGTCCCTGAATGGGCTCACAATCTAATGTCCCTACCAAATCATAAATGCATTGGAACTATAAAGGAAGGAAGTCTTGTCAACCAACCACGGTATTTATATGGACATCTGTTTTTCAGGGGGGGGGCTTGGCCCCTTAGTTCCAGTGAAGGAAACTCCTAAGGCATCAGCATACCAAGACATTTTGGACAATTTCATGCTCCCAACTTTGTAAGGAACAGTTTGGTGATGCTCTCTTCTTGTTAGAACATGACTGCGCACCAGTGCACAAAGCAAGGGCCATAAAGACATGGATGAGCGAGTTTGTGGTGGAGGAACCACTGTGACTGGCCTGCACAGAGTCCTGAGCTCAACCTGATAGAACACCTTTGGGATGAATTAGAGCGGAGACTGCGAGCCAGGCCTTCTCGTCCAACATCAGTACCTGATCTCGCAAATGCGCTTCTGGAAGAATGGTCAAACATTCCCATAGACTCGCTCCTAAACTTTGTGGACACCTTCCCAGAAGAGTTGAAGCTGTTAAAGGGCAAAGGGTGGGCAAACTCAATATTGAACCCTACGGACTAAGACTGGGATGCCATTAAAGTTCATGTGCGTGCAAAGGCAGGTGTACCAATACTTTTGACAATACAATGAATGTAGAGATATACATTTCCATTCTGGCTAACAATTATAAATGTTCCAATGTAAACCTGTTTTGCAGTGTTTCCCAGGAAACTAAAAACAAAAAAACTTAGACCAACTAATTTTTATTGCGGACGTCACTTATCAATTTACTGCAGTTTTTTAAATAAAGTAGACCGCACTTTAAAACCCAAGGACAGGGAAAGCAGTAAAAATAGGGCCGGCAGTGACACAATAAACGTTTAATGACTCTCACTAGAGCCTAATGACTTAACTCGTTTAAATATTTAAAGCCATGAAGTCAGCTATTATACAATTCTAAGACATTAGGGACAACCTGACTGCTGAAAGATTCATGTCTAAGAACTACCCAAGAACAACAGGCTAGTGGCTGAGAAATTCCACTCCATTAGAAATATAGCTTGGGCCATTTTGTGTCCCACTACCAAAATCGTCAGGGATGAAAATTCTCCTTTGGAACACAAGACAATGGAAGCAAGCTCATGTATGATCTTAGTTACATGAATTAGGGCCGGTTCACATCATATGCGTTAAGGTTGTGCTGGCTGTTTTTTCCAGCAGAGCCCGAAAGCAAGGCAAGACAATCTGCCTGGTCATGTATGAGATCAGTTCATGCCACTGTGTTCCAGAGGTGTGTGACTAAAAACAGTAGGGCATGCAGTACCTAAATCCCTTAACAAGTGTGTATAATGAAAAATATATGAAATCACATGATCGAGCAACTAACAATGGCCTGTGTGGCCCAGCCGGAAGCAGGTTTATAAAATATGCTTTGTGCGCAATAACGCAAACTCCCGTCTAAGCATAGGCCACAAAGCAAGTCTCGCCTTCATCCTCTGGTTACACTACAGTAATTCAAAATCTGCATTAGAACTATAGCTTGTATATAACTACCTACAGAGGCTGCCCACCACCATTTGTAGGGGTAAACATGAATTAGTAATTCACCTGCCCACCACCTTCAGACAGCTTCTGTAGAGCTAATTGAAGTGGCTGTAGCATCCCACTGCTTACACACCACCATCAGGGGGACATCTGGAGGCCACTCTAGCCTCTCCTGTCCAACCATTAACTTGAGGAGAGACACCTCTTTCCCTTATTCAAATAGCTGCTCTGGTGTCTACTGCCCGCCAATCATCTTCAGCAGACATCTTTCAGTTTTAAAAGCAAGTTGAGCGTCTTCCCTGCCTGCCACTTGGTGGGAGACACTGATTAAGTCTTGCTGCCCACCATCTTTAACAGGCTGCATGCAAGGTCCCAAGGAGTCTTCATGTCAAGCATGCCTGGCTTTAAATCCATCTAAAGCCAAAACTTTTTTTCCCCCCCATTTTGGATGGAGTAGGGATGGGTAAAAACCCTGACAGGTTTGTGTTTTTTGGTCATCTGACCAAAAGCCTCCTGCTCGACTAAAGAATCTGATTGAGCTGTCCACCAACATCTGGGACAAATACAAAACCTACAGCTTCAGGGCATGGTGACATAGAAGGCTGCATTCTGCATTACTTCTACACATTACAATGATCATTGGGGAGATTATCTAAATGTAAGCATGAAAAACGTCTAGTATGTTATGATTACCCACAAGTCTATATCAGGGTTAGGCAACCTCGGCATTCCAGCTGTGGTGAAATCGCATGAGGCAATGCAATACTGACAGCCACAGGCATGACTCCCAGAGGCAAAGGCATGACAGAATTTGTAGTTTCAACACAGCTGGAGTGCTATGGTTGCCCAACGCTAACCTATATAATACAAGATCCCTGGTCCCCATGGATATAGTAAACGCTTTCTATATGCAACATTTGTGATTAATAAACCATGAAGCTTAACAGAAAACAATCTAAGAAGGAAACATAAGAAGACTCGTGAAATGGCTTTTTAAACAGTTAGGCACAAATTATCATGCAAGGCTGTCTCTATCACAACACACAGTTACTGTACAAATGTAGGAAGTATTATTGGTCAAATTGTCACTGTATTCTAGAGCCAGCTAAATTACAACAGTTAAGTTCCAAATACAACTCAGGCAATTAAAACAGATCAATATTAACCAGAGCAGTTAACATACAATCAGCTTAAAGTGTATTTCTCACCTGAAAAAGAATGAAGATGAGGAACAGCTCATACACCACACTTACACAGAGCCAGAATCTCCAGTAAGCTGAAAATTACAAAAGCAGTTCAGCACATTAGTCTCAATGATAGGCATTACCAGTCACCAAAATGGTCATTCAATTGTTAAGAGTAAACATACACTAAAAGGTCAATATATTAAAGTAAACCTTCCGCAAACCCCGACTTAAAAAAAGCCGTTATTACCTTCAAGGAAAACATGTCAAAACAAGAGACACAAGGGGCATCCTGAAGAAAACCCGTGTATCAGCCACTCAGAGCAAAACAACAGCTTTGTTTTAATCCCCCCATCCACAGCAGCTTATACTTGCCTTCCTTGCGCTTTCCTATTTAGTGCCGGGAGCCACAGTAAATTCCCGGTACTTCCAGGTATGGTATAGCATGGGGCAATCAAAGCTGTCACAGGGAGCCCCAAGGCTTGTATGAGCTAGGACTCCAGTGACTTGTTACTTGCACAGGACTTTGCTTTCACTCTTGGTGGATGAAGGGATTTGTGGGGGGGATTGCACTGAAGACAAGTATAGGTGTCTGTGGAAATCTACAATAAAGTGAACCTATTGCTTTGCCCTGAATGAGCAAGGGACATATTCACTTTAACTTGAGCGTAAATCTCAACTGACTGGCCCCCGCTGTCAAGTGGCCCCACGTTCTCTGCAGATACAGCTTTCCTTTCTTTCTGTACTCTTCACCAGTAACCAACATGGACCACCATTATATGTCAGGCATTACTGCACTTACTTTGATTTTCAGACAAACATCTTATGAAGTATTTTCAGGTCACATTGTCCCGAAAGCTTAAATTAATTAAGCGGAGTGTAGCAATTCCCACAATAAAAAAGCGAGCTAGAACCACAGCACACAGCTGGTGACCAAGCATGTGAAACACCTAGAGTTGTGCTGGATGTTTAAGTCAGGGCTGGACAAATCCCAGGAGCCTGGTCGCCAATGCTACTTTAATTTCCAGCTGGCATCTAATTTGACGTTTTCCGTTGTCAGTGGAGCTGGCTCCTAAATACAAATCTTGCTGGCTACTGCATTCCATAATAATTTGTCCACCCTGGCTTACATTTTTTGTAAGCCATAGCTCTTGGAGACAGTGCAGACATTACAAACCAATGTGGTATAGGAGAGCATAAACAAGGGCTTCTTTACTTATTTTTCTTGGATAATGACAGGGATTCTTTAAAGAAGAACCATAGGAGGAACTATTTCTTACCTTGAATATTGAGAGAACAACATCCTTATCCTACATTATGCACCCCCCTGGGACAAACCCACAGGCCACCCCGCCAGAGCGGGGCCGTCGTAGCCGACCCACCGCAGCGGGCCTGCATACGCTCGCTGGTCATCCAGGGGAGACTCCAAGGATCCTAGACATCCAGCCTGTCGCCCGGACAACAATTGCTAGAATATTCCTCTGAAAAAATCAGGAAGAAGCAGGTAAGAATACCGAGAAAAAATTCTTAGCTCCTTACTCCTGACGCTAGGCAAAAAACTGGAGACTTGTCAGCAGGTGGGGGGTTTGGCCACCGGCAGGGGCCGCCCCTAGGCTGTAATTGGTCTTTAGTTTTTTTGTGCCTAGCGTCCTTCTCCTGCAGGTGGCGATATTACCCTACAGTACATGATCTCCGATCTGTTCCCTGTGTCCTTCAATGAACGGGAGAGAAAAACATTTTTGGGGTCTGCACTACTTTAATTATTAAGATGGAGAAAAACTCATATCAGCATTCCTGAGTGACTCCCATATCCGCCTCTGCTGGTGATTCATACAAAATTAGATGAAAACCCCAATACTGCAAGATCTCACCCAATCACCATTTCTTTGGTTACCTGGCCACACCATTTTTATGAGGTTGCTGCTTTTATAGGTCTCTGTGCTAGTTGGCTAAAGTCCAACTCCATACAGAACATCT
Source organism: Nanorana parkeri (assembly GCF_000935625.1). NCBI lineage: Eukaryota > Metazoa > Chordata > Amphibia > Anura > Dicroglossidae > Nanorana > Nanorana parkeri. The sequence continues at coordinate 225,507 of NW_017307593.1, read as the reverse complement.
TATTTTGTTTTGGAAAGGGCAGAGAAGATTAGAACCAGTCTGCTTTTATTGTCTTGTTCCGTCAGGGCAGGAAGGGGTAAGAAATCTCTTTAGGGACACAGATGAAAGAAAAAGCTAATTTTTTTTGTAGAGAGGGGAAGGGAATCAAACTCCTGATTTTTTTTTGTTTCTCTGCTGACCTGGTAGAAAACACTCCACCTGTGTGCATGCTGGTCCCCAAGGGACAGGAAGTGAGGGAAAATCTCAATGAGATCACGGACAGAAACTCGCTATGCAAAACTTTAAAAGATGAGTAAAACGTTGTCTGGTTAGATTTAAAACGGTCCTCATCCTTCAGAGGTCCGAGGCACCCAACTAGTCTTGTTCTTTATTCCACAGGCACTACACATTCAGAATGAAAGATATTGACCCACAAGTTACACAAGTTTCCATGTTTTGTTGAAGTTTTGGCTCAAGTGTAAAGAAAGTAAAGATGTCATGTAATGGATTTCCAAATTATGTGGACAAAAGAGATGGATATATATATCTATTT
>NW_017307593.1:186302-224880 GCF_000935625.1 Nanorana parkeri | reverse complement strand
GATATATATATATATAAATAAAATATGGCATCCCTTGATTCCCTATACATGGAAATCCCCCTTTCAGCCACTAGATGGAGTTGTGCACATAGCAAGAACATAAAATTGCATCATCAACAAACACAACATGCTAGAGATGCTGTTAATGCTAGTACTCGAATAATTTCATTTTTCCTTAAGACTCTTAAGCTGACCACAATTTGGGCAGTACTTAGCAGATACAACATTTTTACAATATAATTGCACATCTTAATAACACAAGTCATCCAAATATATATCTTCTGTACATTTAGCCCTGCTTCGGACAACCAGAGCTAAATGTACAGTGGGGAGCCGCCGCTCATTTTTATACAAGTGATCTGATCAGATTAGTTGTATGAAACAAGCAGCGATCTTGTCCAGGCCTTTTTCCTGGGGTTTCCGTTAAACATTGGAAAAAAAAAAAGGACGACTTTAAGCACTCCTTCAAAATAAATGTATGTACGTTAATACTATCATCCTGGAAGGGTAGAAGGGCCCCAAACAAATATTTTGTCAATGATCCTCTGAAAGATCTTTCATTTAGTGTATTCTGATGTGATTATAATATTGTGGTAAAGAAGGGTTGAACAAGTTAAAATACAAAGCAGGAAACAATCTAACATGGGAGCCAGCAACCACTTTTAATGCGACATAGGTTCTTGGAAATTGTCCAGCCCATTACTTAAGCAGCAGAACTTTGTAAGTGCTAAATTATTTAATACATAATACAAAAATAATACAAAAAGGAAATACCTGGATGTGGTCTTGAAAATGGTCCATCTTTTGCTTGTGTGACACCAAAGCATAGAAACACCAGTATGCTGGCCACTATTCCTCTACAAAAAAAATTAAAAACCGAACTTAAAACATGATTCATTAAAAATCAACTCTAATCAAAAGTGTAGCCTGGTTCTGGTGGCCAAGTTGGTCTTTGCCTTTCTATTTGTCTTAGATATTTCAAAAGCAACAAACCCTCAACTGATTCCTTTTCATCGGCACTCTGATGGTGGCAGTTAAAGTAATTGTCCCCATCAGAGTGCCCCCTTACACTGGTTGTTCCTAGAGTGCCTCTTTAAAATGCTGCTGTTACATTAATTTGTTATGGAGGACCTGGTGGAGAGATGGACAGAAGAGAAGACACAGGCAGAACCTGCTGAAGGTATACATGCAGCTTAGACAGGACATCTCCTCACCTTCATTTCTTTCACAGCTCTGCAAGTCCCCAGAAATGAGACCCAATTCTAAACCTCCGGCTGCTCTTACCTGTCCAGTAACAATAGTCTCCAGCTGAACTCGAGGGGATGGGAGGAGCCAGGAGGTAAGGATGAAGGCAGCCGGTAGGCAGGGCAGACTTCAGGCTGCAGATACTCTTCCGTCCTCCCTTAATGCTGGCGGAGAACAAAGCTGGCGCCACTGGTTGCTAGTAACGCTGTGATCCTAACAGCCAATAACTGAGGAGGAATGGGGATCTGCAGTGGGTTATAGCTGGCTGTGGATGTGCCGGCCTCCTAGGATGGCGCATCCAATGTCAGCCAGCCATAATCTAGTCTGCAATCGTGGTCCGGATAGAACCGCTGCTTGGTCCAGATCCAGACCGCAGTCCTCCATTTAGGAACCCCCTACCCTGGTTTTCCCTTCCCACCTTTATGGGTTCCAGCACTTCTTTCTGCATCCTCTGTTATATAAAATAAGAAAATCCAACAAGGAGAGTGAATCGCATTTATGGCCACAGTAGGGGTGCAGACCCAGGGAACTCAAGTACAGACATCTCATCAATATGGTCCACAAGAGAGAAGAAATTGTCAAGTGGTTCAACTCTACAGAATCTACCAATATTTTAAAGTGACACTAAACTCAGGGGTTACATTTTATAAATGCATTCAAGCAGCTTAACCATTAACAAAAACGTATCTTATTTGTGGATCAATCGGCTGTAGATCCTCAAATCATCTCTGAATTGGTGCAGATACTGTCCTTCCTTCTGGAGGGCGGCTACTTTTGTTCCCCATGGTCCCTGTGTTTTTTTTTTTAAATTGCCTGATGAGGCAAAATTTTGTTTTCAACATTTTTAAAAACAAGTAAATACTGTTCGTTATGGATGCAGACAACCTAGAAATACAAGTGAGTAATGGAACTTGTTTCTTTGTGCTGGAAAATACATTGTGACCTTTGCGTCTACTCGCCAAGCTTGTGCATTCATGAGACTCCTAGCTGACAAACATTAACAATACAAGAAAAGTGAGTAAAGCGTCGTGCTCTCTAGGTCATAGAGGATTCTGAAATAGCTTGTACTGTTGCATTTTTACCCAAATATTTAAAGCACAATTCCACCTCAAGAGTTTGTCATCTTGGCAGGACAGGAAAATAAATCAATCTACAGATGACAATGTACTGTCAACAGACACAATAATTCACATTTCTCACATTGTGGTAAGTAAATCCTGCAAATTCTCCCCTGTGCACAATTTTCTTTGCAAGAATCTATATATACACACACAAGAGAATAACTAAGGCAATGAATGCGACACACACACCCCGGAATTAAAAGTCCAGCTCGATATTTTTTATTGCAATATTTGAGACTTTTTTCTAAAAATGTTGCACAACTTATTTCAAGCTCCAGTGCCATTTTCTACATGCTCCTTGCTCAGTGCATGCACACCCATTTTTAGGATGTGAGGTTTCAAGTGTGAACTGTTCGATGTCAAGGGAAGGATCGATTCCTATGTTCCAAAAGTAACCAAGGACACACAATGTAGCATCCTTAAACGTTTTTGTTACATCCATGTTGAACTATCAACACTATGAATGTCTCCAGAAGATAAGCTTACACAATAGGCAAGTGTAAGGTACCAGTTACACCTGAGCATTTGGAATACAGCTCCTTTTGCACGCGGTTGTACACGCAGAGAAAACTGCACAATTATTAGACGCGCATTTGCGACTACAACCCCAGTCTACAACTGCGGCTACAACTTTTTGCTTTTACTGTATTAGGCCCTTCCATGTGACCTTGCTGTAAAGCTGGCAACAAATTGATGAGTGCGTTTGCCATTTGTTTTGCTTGACTGATTTGGTGCAGTGACGCATGGGGGGTCTCAGCTGCCGTTGTGATGTGCCGGGTCCCTTGTGCGCTCCTGTGCCTTTATGGGAGGTTGGGCTTCCTCCTGACAAACCTGCACCCAATTTGATCTTTTGCCACATGTGCTCCAAGATGAAGACTCTCATAGTTTAGAGTTAGGACCGCACTATATAGGAGGTGCCTTTCCCATTTTCTGCAGAAGACGTGTGTGACGACATGGTGATCAGTTTATAAGTTAAATGTGTATTGGTGTCGAGTTGTGTTTGAGTGCGTTATGCTGTGTGACCTGGTTATGGAAAGACCATCAGCACCATCCCTCGTTATCTCCCATTGTTCTCTGAGGGAGCTCAGAACAATGACATTCTGGCCAGGCTTTGCTATGGCTGTCTGGAGCTCGTTAGCAGGTGGACACCTGTGGTGTTGAGCAGACCGATTGTCTGGGAGGGGAGGGTGGATGTGATGGGATTATATTCTGATTTCATCACTTGCTGTATAAAAGTTTGTGCAGTTGCTCAATAAAGCAGAGTTTGTTTCACCTACACTCAAGCCTTGGCTAGTGACTGGGGAAACTGGGAGCTAAGGATCTTCAGGTTCCAATATCTCCTCAGCAAGGAAGAAGACAGCGGCGGACATACTCATCCTGAGTACGGGGGTCCGTCACAACGTGTATCTAAACCTCTGTTTTTAACCTTAGCGGTGAGACAAGCTTTTATGCTTTTACTGTATAAAGCCCTTCCATGTGCACCTTGCTGTAAAGCTGGTAACAAATTGATGAGTGCGTTTGTCATTTGTTTTACAACCCCAGTCAGAACATGCAGAAACTGCCCAGAAAATAGTGCATGCACTTTTTGCCATGTTACGTGTTTTTGTGCACGCGTATGAACGCACAGGTCTGAATGAGCCCCATAAGAATGTATTGCTTTTTGTGTTTTGCGCATTTCCACGCACATATATAAACGCTCAGATGTGAGCCAGGCCTAAGCAAATATTGCAGTGTAGACCAATGGCTGTTTAGAGATTACAAAAATGTCGGCAAGCGGTTTTTCGCTATGATCATCCACTTTTTTTCCCCAGTTTGTTTTTGCAATATCCATTTTGACCTACAAGACTTTTTATTTTTTTATGTAGAAGTGGCATAGATTAACTTTCCCCAAAACATATTTGACCAACTTGCTGCCATAACAGAAAATCCTTCATTATGGAGTTTAAAGGAAGTTTGAAGACAAGAACTAAGTGCAGCAGGACAGGAAGGGCTGATAAGAGGACAGCCACTTGTAAACTTCCTCACGCTCTCATAAAACAAGGAACAAACAGGAAATCTCAGGACTCAACTTATCATGAATTAGGAATGCAAAATGTCACGTGTGCAGTTAAAAACTGATCTGTTTATTAATGATTCCTATATCTGGATATATCTTTGCCAAGATGGAAGCTAGTTGAGAAGACACTGAAGTGGAAAAAAAAACAAAAAAACTTTCAGAAACCAATGCAGGAGCTTGCAGGGAATTTAAATGGCCAGTTGACGCGTCTGTTTATTAAATGTAATGCATCCAGGCTGCATATACAGTAATAAATCTGATCTGCAGCAAGGGATAAAAACACTGTTCAAGCAACATGAAAGAAAGTATGAATGCTGCTCTTACACACAAGCAGCAGGTCAGCTATCGGACTCCCCTATACACTGGTCTAATCAACAGCACTGCTTCGGGAGAAAGAACAATGTTGATTAGAGCAGTGTTCAGTAGGCATTGTTGTCCGCAGGAGAGCTGGGCCGCTGCTTGTGTGTGAACACTGCAGTCCGACTCTTAGTGCTGCTAGTATAGGGTTTTCTTTTAAACCCCCTGCTGCTGCACAGGCTGCATATACAGTAAAAGCAAAAGACACTTTTGTAGTATCTGACTGCAATGCAATAATACATTAAAAGGAGAACTATGGGGTCCAAGCTTTTCTTTACTTTTGGATTCCATGGGCTATAGGAATACATTTTGCAATTTACTCCTATAATCCAAAATGCACCCTAAACATACAATCGTTACTTTAAGATGGTGGGCGGGGCTAAGTGCCGCAGTGGGGAGAGATCCTGTCAGGATCCTCCCAACTGATCGTTCTCACTGTGACTGGCGGCGTTCCTTGAGAACTGCTGCACGTCCACGAATACACGGGCATGCGCAGCAGCTCTCTTCCTACCTCCACGTCCCCGTTGTCTGTGCCAGCAAATGACAGCGCGTGCATGGAAGACAGTTTCTCCTCAGTGCCTTCGCCCCTCCTTCCTCTCTCTGTCTTGAAAATGTGCAGCAGTTGTATGGAAACCTGTTCCCCGTAAATCTTAGTTTCCCCTGACCGTTCAGCTATTACCATAACCCCACCCCTTCCTAACAGCTGCTCAATATTTACATTGCCCCGCCCCTCTTTGCAAGCTCCGGTGTTCTATGAACGATCAGAGCACACAATGTGAGAGGAGACATTCGTCTCTTTCTCATAGAAAACCGGAGCTTGGTAATAGCTGGTCAGGGGGAACTAAGATTTACGGGGAACAGGTTTTCATACATCTGCTGCAAGCATCTGATTACTGAGACAGAGCAGGGGAAGATCGGTGAAGAGAGAGGCAAAGAGAAGGGAGGCTGAGTCAGCTTGCTGCTTCTCACAGTTCAGACTCTGCCTCCTACATGTCAGCGTGCGCCCTCCAGCCGTACACAGTGTGCTTGACTAGAGAAAGCGCGGCCACGGCAGATAGAAAAAAAAAAAGCTGAGGGCGGGGCTGCATTCCTTGTTAACGCCCCCTAAGAGGAAAGGAGCTTGGAGCATGGCTGCAGGTGACTGTTTTCTGTGATGTGATTAATTTATCTGGGATGTGCTGCGACTTTGGAAAAGAAGAAGAATGCTATTAGAGGAAAAGGCAATAAGTACTTTTATTTGCCCTTAGGTCACAATTCTCCTTTAAGAGGGTTCATTTGGGCTTTAAAGTGAAACTGCACGTTTTGAGGAAAATATTTTATAGAATATAGAATGTCTACATTTTTTATTAAGTATATGTAAAGCCAAAATTGTTTCGTTTTGTATAGACTAATGAGGTGTTAGAACCCCCGTCAGGATCTATTGATGTATGTGTACCGGTTGGGGAGATTCACCTTCCCCATTTGTCCTAGTGACCATCGTCTCCTATACAGAAGGTGATGGAAAACTACAATGTAAGCATTGGCACTGGAACAGGAGGGGAGTGTGAGAACTATCAAGTAATTGCCTTCCCCTGGCTTTGGAGAGATCTGAAAGTACTTCCTGTTGGACCTGTAGGACAGGAAGTGAAGGGAAATCTTCCCAATCGGAAAAAACTTTAAAAAAGTGGTTTTGCATACACTTTGTCAATATTGAAGTATTATGTATTTTAATTTTCAGTCAGCGGGCAATCCTCTGGACTATTTTTTTTTTTTTTTTAGACAATCCTCGTCTACTCGGCAGAAATAGGCCTCTTTACAGAACTCAATAGCTCAAGCTACAATACTTCTACATGCTGAATGAGTCAGAATTTCAATGAGAAAAATGGAGACCAAAGTTATACTATAATTTCCTGTGATTCTAATGTCGTGTACACTGTAAAATATATATTTGTAAAAATGGTGTGTGTGTGTGTGTGTGTGTAAAAACAAACAAAACTTGAAATGTATAAACCAAGTAAAATAAAGTTGGCCAGGATTGCTTCAAAGAACAATAAAAAAAACATTAGTACCTGGCTTTGTTGTGCAGAAATTACAGATTTAAGTCCATTCACTTCTAGGAAGGTTACTATAAATTCTTAGTAAAGGCAACTACAGTAAGAGAAAGCATGCATGCTGTAAACAATGCAAATGTAGAGTAAACTTCCTGTGTACATAAAGGTTTTTGTTTTTTTTCTAGCCTCACTGAAGGTGAAGCAGGATACAAAGTCATGGCTTAATTACCATGACAGGTTACACAAAAGATAATCCCTGAGCTCTATGCTAAATCATAATATGCTACAACGGTTAATACCTTGAGACGCCTTTCTCCTAGCTCCCAGAGACAATGGAACTTTTACCGCCAAGAGAGTTGGAACCATCTATACTTGGCGTGCCAAAGACTGGTTATGTGCATGACTGAAGACTATAACTAGTCTGTTTTCACAAAAAGGATTTGCAGAACATGTAAATAAAACTGCTATATACAGTAAAGCCTGAATTCGCCAACTGGTTTGAAAGCACCTTGCAATTCCTCAAGAACAGCATGCCTATGTTCAGGCAAAGGGGAGTTGGTGCTGCTCTGTTAAAGTGGAAGGTAAAAAAAAAAGAATAATTGCTGATTGGCCAGCTTTCTATGGCAGAAGAATCAAAATCCAGAAGAGGACCGGGAGGAAGATGGAAGCGCCAGAGAGGGAAGAGCACAGCGCAGGATTGGTTTGGCCTATTCATTCCTATAGGTGAGCCATATTCCAGTGGACGGCTGGAATATGGCTCACCTATAGGAATTAATATGGTATAGCGCTTCTGCCTAATTCTGTGGATCTGTGATTCCTGCACCTCTCCGGATGCTTTTTGAATATTACTTCACCAGTCATCAGGTGGGCATCTCTGACATTAAACAAAGCTCTCCTCCTCTACCAAAAGGTCCACCTTCACAAAGAGGCACAGTGAGAAACATCAAACGGTAAGTCAGCAATGGAGAAAAGACCAGCTGCAAAAAGACAACAGGCAATACTGATGGCTAATCCCTTTAATTGCTATTTCTGGGCACATCTTCCATAGTACAGCTCTTCTTTAAAGGTGCATTATTCTTTACAATTGGTATTCATCGCTGTATAAAATTAAAACATCTTGTATCTGGAGGATTGGTGGTCCTTTGTAGAAGAGAATGGTAAAGAAATTGGATACCTTTTTGTATTGTAGGCTGTGTCTTGGGGAGTCTCTTCAAGTAATGTGACGTATACCAAGGAGCACGTCAGGATAAAAAGCACTGTTAAAGTGTGAGCTCTCCTATAAATGACACAAGAACAAACAGTGGCGGTATTATAAAAATGTGATACACAGATCAATCATTAGTTTGCATTAACTGCCCAAGGCTGTCAAACTGTTTTCAGAGATAGTACTCTATGTCATATGTAACATTTCAGTGGTATTGTTTGGAGAAAACATACAAAGAGGTAATTTTATATATGTAAAGCTTAGTCGAGGCTCCACCAATGAGGTGCATGATCACTCAGCCAAGGCTATAACCATGCTATGAATAAGCCTACAGGTGAAACATGAGGTTGTAGCTGGTTGGGAGTTTGCAGTGCTGGTATTTGCTGCTTTATACACTTTTATTCACAGTTACACTGGATTTGCTGTGAATTTCAATAAATGCTGAAGTATTGGAATTCTGTGGATAGTGCGGTCTGTTCGCATACTACAACATCCCTCAGTCATGGCTATACCCTTGAGGTACATTATCCCTCACGTCAAGGCTCCACCAATGAGGTGCATTATGCCTTAGTCAAGGCTTCACCAATGAGGTGCATTATCCCTCAGTCAAGGCTATACCCTTGGGAGGTACATTATCCCTCACGTCAAGGCTCCACCAATGAGGTGCATTATGCCTTAGTCAAGGCTTCACCAATGAGGTGCATTATCCCTCAGTCAAGGCTATACCCTTGGGAGGTACATTATCCCTCATGTCAAGCCTCCACTAATTAGGTGCATAATGCCTTAGTCAAAGCTCTACCCATGAGGTGCATTATCCCTCAGTCAAGGCTATACCCATGAGGTGCATTATCCCTCAGTCAAGGCTATACCCATGAGGTACATTATACCTCATTTCAAGGCTCCACTAATGAGGTGCATTATCCCTCACGTCAAGGCCTCACCAAAGAGGTGCATGATCCCTCAGCCAAGGCCATAGCCTTGAGGTGCATTATCCCTCAGTCAAGGCTCTACCCATGAGGTACATGAGGTTAAGGCTTTTAAATTGCCTAGTTCAAATCAGATATTTGAATCAAGCCACATGGCAGACTGTTGCACATTAGCAGCATTTTGTGTATGCCTACACGCTAATTTTATTGTGTTAAAAGAATTAACATTTTTTTTTTCCTGCCAAATTCTGATGACTTCAGACAGACGATTCTTATATATGTGGTCACCTAGAGACTTCACCTAGACACCATCACACCACCCCCTACAAACCAATCTTGGGGGAAACAGTGACTGGCCATGATAGATATTCTTTGGACGACTGCCACAATTTCCTCCAAGTCATAGGCTAAAGACAGCAGTTAGGAGAAACTACACCACCCAGATATAAACAAGCATTATTTGTAGGTTCAGATAATACAATAATTTATGTATGAACCTTGATTTAAAAAATAAAATAAAATTAGTAGGTTGGATCAGATCTGCATATCCATCCAAGTCTGCTACACATGGAAGTACTAGTACTGGGTGAAATAATTTCTCAGCAATAGGCAAAAAAACAAACAAATCTACTGAAATGAAATTCATCAAAATATCAGTCTTAAATAATTTTTTTAGAAATAAACCTGTAAAACAAATGGCAACTCAGACTGGAAAAAAAATAGGCGGGATGTAACATGCAGTGCAAACCACCAATTAAAAGAACCACCAGATCCAGGAGTGTAAGCAGTTAGAATTGCATATAACGTTCTCCATATACCGCAGTCTACTGATATGTAGCTTTCAATAAAAGAGATCTTCTGCTTATGTACCTATTCCTTATATAATCAGTCTGAATTGTCCAGATGAGTAACAGGTTTGATTTAAGATAAAAGCAATGAGCAATAATTCAATATCCCAAAATAATAAGCATTAATCTTTCAGACTAGAATAAAATGAAATCTAATTAATTACCTTAAGTCACAATAATTTGTACTTAACACAGGTATGTTAAAGTCTATTCCACAAGTACAATTTCTGTCAAATGTGAACCAACGACAAAAATACATACAAACCCCAATTATTCATGTTAAAATAAAAATTAACTCAGGAGTGAAATCTTAAAAATGCATTGAAGTACCCTAACTATTGACAATCATGTAACTTATTTGTGCATCACTTGGCTGAAGGTCCTCAAATCTTCTCTGAATTAGTGCCGACACTGTCCTTCCTTCTGGAGGGGGGCTACTTTTGTTCCCCATGGTCCCTGTGTGTGTTGTAAAGTAGTCACTGCTCCAAGCTCGCTCCTGTGATGGACTACAATCTCATTTTTAGTTTAACAATTTATATTGAGATTGTAGTCCATAATGGGAGCGAGCTTGGAGCAGTGACTACTTTACAACAAACACAGGGGCGATCAAAATTCATCCCCTGTAGGATGCAGCACCAGGGATATAACTTACCTCTAATGAAGTGTGTTCCATGTCCTGCTTACTGTAGATACCCATCCCACAGCAGTGATCTTCTGGCACTGCGAGGGATAAGATCAGTGGCTGCCACTGTGCAGCATCGGTTTCTCCTGGCACTCACTTCCTCCTCACCCACCTATTCCCAGAACTTGTAGTATTCTTTTCCAGAATGCAATGCCCTCTGTGATTGGAGGAGGTGAACGCTGTCATTCATCCACCCTTCCTCCAATCAAAGAGTGCATTCTGGAAAAGAATACTACAAGTTCTGTAGATGGGAAACAAAAAAGAAGAGCAAGCAACGCCGACGCTTCATGGTGACAGCCTCTGATCCCAACTCCCCATTGCTGGAATATCGCCACTGTAGGGAGCATCTGGTGTCAGTGCAGGGTAAATTTCTACACTGAGCAGCAGGACATGGAATGCACATCATTAGAGGTAAGTTATTCCTGGTGCTGTATCCACAACAAATAGTTTTTATTTAACTTAAGATTTAAAGAATAAGTGCACTTATCACTTTGGCCCATTTAAGCTAACCTAATCAATCCTACCCTCCCCTTGCACAGATGCATACTTACAGAGTTTGGGCGGGTTCAGCTACCATTGTTTATTTACATTCTGCAGCTAACAAATTACAGCTGGCACCTAAGTTTTTAAGTTTTCTTTAGTTGTCAATAGATCTGGATCCTAAAAATCAAATTGGCTGGCTCCTGGAGAGAACAGACTGGCTCCTAAATTCCACATCGTTTGATTACTCCTGGGATAAAGCTGCCCGTACACTGTTTAGCCCGCAGGTTGAACAAAGAAAATATTACAAAGAAAATATAACAGTTTCCTCCAACAATGCTATGAACATGGACTGAGGAATCTCCCGCTGCCTTCGCTGTATGCTGATGGTGTCCACCAGCTGCTGTCAGAATACCCAACAGAGCCCGCAACTCATGGGCTGCCGCCTCTGATTGAAGATTTTCCAATCGGCTCCTTCAATCTGCTGATCGAGGGAAGTTCATCAAGAACTGGCCGAAATTCGCATAGTGTATAGCCAGCTTAAAGCCTTTATCCTGCAACCTTCTGAAAGCTAGAAGAGATGCCGCATAGCACTCATAAGAGAGCCAGTCTTTGTTTATGCAAAGAAGATTAAAATTACAAGTTAAATAGATTCTCAGCACACACCCTCATAAAATGACTAAATGTGCAAGCTCTTGAGAATGCAAAAAATTGCCACAACAAAAAGAACTTTAGAACTATGTTTTATGAAGACAGAAATAAGAGGATTCCCCCAATTAAACTCATCTCAAAAGAACAGAAATGTACTACCCATAAAAGTGACTCCCACACACACACACCAAAAGCACTAAGCTTTCTACTACAGGACGTCAATTGACGCAGCTTTTACTTAGCTTCTGGCAACTAAAGTAGCATACATCTAATTTTATACGGATTTAAGAGGCTTACCTATAATTTTTATATTTTCCACTTTCTGTTCCTAGTAATGGCAGCATAAAGGGATTAAACAATAATACGGAGGGGGGGGGTGGGAGAAAAGAAAACCTTGATTAAACAGGGTTCAAGGAAAGGGACTCATGGTTTTTGAATGCTTACTTGCAAGGAATGCATGCTAAATTCTAGAACAGCCATTCTCAATCCTTACTTTTAAACATGAAGGAACCCTTGGAAATAACCTTCAGGTCTCAGGGAATCCTGGAAATAATTACTATATTTACAGCTCACAGTACATTAGCATAAACAGCAAGTTAAATAATATGAAATAAATTTGACACCTACTCAAAAAGGACAATTGTTTTCAGTAACAGAATAAAAAAAAAAAGAAAATAACGAAGGGCAGAAAAGAAATGCAAGTAGTTAAGATTGTAGTATTCCCTTACATCGGTGGTCAGTGAAGCATCCCCTTACATCTGTGGCCAGTAAATGCTCCCATTACATCGATGGTCAGTGAGAGGAAGTCCATCTTACATTGGTGGTCATCGGGAGAAGCCCCGACCCCCCCTCTACACTGGAGGTCATTGGGAAGAATGCACACTTATAGATGACTAAAGAATAGGGCTGGTACTGATTAAGATTAATCAAATTTTTTTCCCCATCGATTATAATGCACATACAGATCCAACTACTTTTAGCACGGACGTAAGTTGTTTTTTTTCTAAACTGTAAGAAAAACGTAGAGTTAGTTTACTTATAAAACTTATCCAGTATACTGTCAGTCACTTTATAGTAGGCAAGTTTTAATTTATTTCTTTACTTTTTAAAATTTTTATTTATCTGATTCTCTTTCACTTTATTTGTTAGAATTTTTTTCTAATTATTTTTTAATCTTACTTTTTTACTTTTTCTCATTTTCATTATTATTTTTTTACTTATTTTAGAATTAAATCAATTTGTATTTTTTTTAATTTAATTTTTAATTTTTTTCACTTAACTTTATTGCCATCACACAGGAGCTAGCTAACAAGCCCTTGTGTGATAGCATTTGGAGGCGACAGGTTCTCTTTATTGAACCTGTTATCTCCAATACAGGAGTTCTAGCACAGCACTGTGCTAGAACTCCTGTGACAGCTGAGAGGAAGGGCTGCGAGTGCAGCTCTCTCACTGTCTATATGGTAGCGCCGGGCCTGGGCCCAAGTTCCTCCGTCGGCTAAAGAAGGAAAGATGGGAGGAATCCGTGACGTCACCGGATCTCTGACGGGACTCCCGGAAGCTGGCGGAGAGGTGAGTACTGATCAAATGAATTTTGATCGATTAAAAAAATTAACGATTAATTGAGTAATTAAATCGTTAATTTCCGCAGCCCTGCTAAAGAAATTTCTTAAGGTGCCCATACACCTTACAATTATCTGCAGATTTTCTGTGGTCAGATGGAAAAAGTGCAACAAATTGGCCCAGGTGGAGATTACTCCATCCACACAGTTTAGCATTGATGGAGGAATCTGTTGCACCTTTTCCATCTGACCACAGAAAATCTGCAGATAATTGTAAGGTGTATGGCCAGCTTTATTCCTCAAGGAACCCATAGCAACCTCTGGGGGAACCCTAGGGTGCCCCAGAATTCTGATTGAGAAAGGATCTAGGATCAGCATCCATAGCTAGTCTGTAAAAACTCTTTTTTAAATCGGTGGTTCTCAAAATACAACTGTCTGAATCTGATTGGCTGCTGTAGGGCAATACAGACTTTTACCCTCCTACTGTCAATTCTAATTTCTGGCTATGGAGCAATGCAGACAGTATTCAATTTAGACCTCCCAGTATAAAATATGAATGTCTATGTAGTGATCTATTTGATTATGCATAGTTTAGTAAAGACCCTCTTAATGTGGAGCATAGGCCAAAACGTTGACTACATCTGATGACATAAGCCTACATTAATTGGTGAACAAAAATATAAAGGACTACAGCACTCATTTGCTTTGTTTTGTAACCTGCTTCTTAAAAAAACACAAATATCTGTAAGGCCTTGTTCACACCGAAAGCGTGTGCGTTCCAGAGCGGTAGCTGTTGGAACGCAATGTGATCGCTGTGAAACGTTAAAAAAAAAGCAGGGCTTGGCAGTTGAACGCTGGAAAAGTTTTGCCACGCGGTGCTACCGCTCTGGAACGCACGCCATTTCGGTGTGAACAAGCCCTAAGAGCAGATCAGACATACGTCATGTTTTCTATATGCTTCCATAAAGTGTGGTACCTACAGCAAGCAACCATTAGTGGACATACCTTTGGCGCGAAACAAAAAAAAAAAAAAAATGTAAAAAAGCCTAAACAATTTTTTTTTTTTTTTTTTTTTAAACGTCTTGCTGTATCTCCTGCGCACTGCAAACCAACAGATCCCATTATATATTATGCGGCACTAACAAAACCTCAATTCTCACCAAGCTGTCCCTCATTTTTTTGCACCAAGAAGCTGTTGTTCACACAACTGCTTTGTTTTACATTTCCTGAAAAATGACTGCTGGAACCTCACTGGTTGCTTTAGCCACGTGCTCATGGCTTCAGTTTTTATGAGTCAGCCTCTGATTATGTTCTGTGCTACAAGGCGTCCTTCAAACTATTGCCATGCATTGTGCCAGGTGACCTTGAAACCTGAATTGAGCAACAAAAATAACATACTGCAGATGTGGTTTGACTGGTTTTAGGCTGGAACACCTGAAAGCAAACACAAAGCCAAGCTGTGTGACAGCAGTCTACTAACTACTGAACTAGAAGCTTGTGGAAGTCAGCTGAAAGTGATAAAGTGGAAGGAAGGTGATGGTAACCTGGAGCAGGCAGGTGTAACCACAAACCAGCAAAGATAATCACCTAGCAAACAGCCTGTATCTGAAATTCGCACAGATGAATGTTAAATATTTATATACAAGAAATTGCAGAAGGTAATAATCAAGAACACTAGACAAGGGAGAAAGTGACTTCTATGCTGAGTGTTACACTGGTCACAGAAACCAGAGCATCTTTCACAACAAAGGGTTGGTGCATGGTGGAAAGTATCAGCATCTTTAGACTTAGCTTGATGCAAGGGTGCACAACAGCCCCTGTTCACCTCTACAATTAATGCCAGCTGCAATGGTCATGAAATAGGGGAGAGTGTCACCGTTCCCAACACCACCATCCCCCTCCAAAAATGAAAAATGTTGGGCAAGATATACTGCATTTGCACGGTGACACTGTCCCCTAATTCGTGACCAGTCCAGCCTACTGTTTACATAACACATATCCATCCTTATAAGATGGCACATTTTAGAGATCATGGATAGGGGTGGCCAATAGTGGTCATGCCATATATAAAGACATGTATGTTGTAATTTGCACACCGTCACGCACTAGGTTTATGAATTAGGAAGCAATATCAGTAACACTAGCTGATTTTTGCTATATGTTCCTCTATTACAGGGGCGCCCACTATTTTTCGTCTGGAGATCTACTTTTCAAATGACGAGCTCATTGAGATCTACCAACGAAAAAACACCTGCATTCAGGGGCGGGAGGGGGCGTGGCGGTGCATTGAAGTAAATGGCACCGCAGCCAGGCTCCGCAGGCAGGCCCCTCGCCCACTGTGCGATCGCCGGCATTAGTGCCTGTGTTCCAGTCCAGTGCGATCCGCAAAAATGCTGCAAGCACTATTTTTGCAGATCGCACTGGACCGGAATGCAGGCACTAATGTGCCTGCGTTCTGAGTGCGGGCGATGCCATTGACTTCAATACAGCTCCACACCCCCTCCCGCACCTGAACGCAGGGCGTCGGCCGGCTTACATTCAGGTGCGCCCTACATGTCCCGGCGTCCTTTCCTCCCGTGGTGCTCGTGTGGCCGACGTTCTGGGGAGAGCAGCGGGGATCCAGAGAAGCGGCGGGAGGAGAGGACATGGCGATCTACCAGTGATCGCTACGCGATCGACTGGTAGATCGCGATCGACCTTGTGGGCACCCCTGCTCTATTAGATCACTGTCCCGAATGGGGATATTTTGTCTCTTACATTGCCCAGGACATTCCTCCCCTTAAGGCCCCGGTAGAGATGATGGACGGTATGTGGTGGCAGGGCTAAACCTAGCCACCCACCCCATTCCTGTCCTCACTACATCGATCCACCTCCAGGTACTCTATGCAGGTGAGTACCAGATGCCCGCTCAGTGTGGGGCTATCCGCATACGGGATCAATCCCAGTAATGTGTTCCCCCACTTACTATAGGCATTACATCAAGATGGGCATGCCCAAATGTGATCATATACAATGCAAATAATCTAAATTTCCATTTGATAGATTAGTCTGATCCCCTGAAGAAGCTTAAGTGGGAAACGCATAGGAATTAATCATGTTGGGATGAATTATCTGAAATACAGTTTAAAGAACACACCAATGAATTGATCAATTGGAACAAATCATGGCTTATATGTTTTAGAATTTAACAAATTAATTTATGTATGTTGGGCTATTTAACGAGAAGGGATGAACCATGTTGGGCAAAAATTGGGATATTGCATCCATGTATGTAATAATGTTATCTATGAGTTTTATCAGCTGTAAATGACCAATGTTTTTACTGTAATTAATTTTATGTACGATAAATTTGATATAGTTTTACGCATGGTTTGATATATCTCTCCATAAACCCTTTCCTCCACTTTTTTGCCTATAGTTTTTATTTAGCCAGTTTTGTACGCAACACCCCTATCACAATGCATAACCAGACAGGTGACAACTTTAATTTCTGGTTCAGCTCTGCAGATTTGTGTCACCACTCTACATCCAACCTGCTCATTGCACATGGATTCCGTGAGGATGTGGATTCAATTTCATCCTGGAAAGCAAGGCCTCAGCGCCTGGAAATGATGTCCCCCTCACCGGAAATGACCTAAACGGTCACCCGGTCCGGCCATGGAGAGAACTACCGGAGCCCTGTCCTGCGGCAAAGCTCTGGTAGATCCCCGCAGGTAGGACCCAGCCAAGGGAGCGACAGCATCCCCGGTACTAGCCCTCCCCAGGCACTCAAGCGGGTAATGGGAGCCAGGGAACCCCCTGCAAAAGAGAGGACTACTTAACTGGAGGCCATAAAAGAGGTATGAACCTCCGCATCAACATCCAATGCATTTCAGAGGGCATGAACACAAAAGAACCTCCTATAGATGGAGCCTCCCCTCATCGTTCCGTTGACGTGCCTCCTTCTGACGAAGGAAACACACAAAAAATGATGGCCCGTCTGTTTAAGAGAAATTGGGGGTGACGCGTTTCCGGTTAAGCTGCTATCTCATAAGCTGTTCTGGAAGACGAAAGTGGAAAGTAGTGTGATCGTACTAGCTATGTGAAGTGCCAGAGATACACGAGTCACAAGTTTGGCTGAAATTCTATGACAAGTAAAGCAGTGAGGTGGATTCGCCAATAAACCGATAGTTCACCTTTGGGTGAATACATGTGGGTAAAATAAGTTGCTGAAGTCGCCTATCTTGGGGACTTTGTCAAGGAGATTGCCGTGGCAGGATTCCGAGTTTGTATTTCAATAGCAACTCACTTCCCTTCAATGGCCTTTGCAAGCACGTTCCCAAAAGGTATAAAAAGTGGACAATATAACACACAAGCATCTACTCAAAACAAGTTGTTTTGTTTTTTAGTTCCAATGAATTGTTGTGGTAATGACCTACCATAAGCTTCATCTAAGGCCTGCAGTTTTGAAAAGTTTTAGCTACAGTGTAAGATTTGAGCTAGGATTCAGAACGCACATAATCATCCAGATCCTGCAAAGTTCTGACATGCATCCTTTAATCTGTTTTCTTTTCTTCCTTTTTTTAAACACTCATCCAAGTCTGTAGCCTCAAGCTTTTTGCTTTCTCAGCAATGGTTTCCACAATTTGTGCCAAACAGCTTCCTATTCCTATAATTCCCTTGTGAAGAGATAAGAAGATTAAAGTGTACTTGTGTATGGCAAGAACAGCTTGGAGAAATGCTGAAGGGGTCGAACTAGTTTAGGCTAAAAATACTGAATTATGAGCATGTTATAAGCAGAAACTTCATTATAAAGTCGCCGTAGGTACAATATCATGTTATACTAGGCCCTAGTCATATTTTACACTTCAGTTTGACCTCATTGCTAAAAACCA
Organism: Nanorana parkeri; assembly: GCF_000935625.1. Classification (NCBI taxonomy): domain Eukaryota; kingdom Metazoa; phylum Chordata; class Amphibia; order Anura; family Dicroglossidae; genus Nanorana; species Nanorana parkeri. The sequence goes on along the minus strand of NW_017307593.1, from coordinate 206,847 downwards.
GTTTATGTATAAACTTAAATTTTGAGCTTCCGCTGGCCAAACTAGTATTAGCATGCAATGTGACATATAAGGGCAACTTTGGGACAAAAAGGCAGAGCAACTTCCAAGCAATAGAAAGCAACCCAGCAGTATATGAGCCAGAGCACAGGCAACACTTTAAAATAGGCCAGTAATGGCATGGTCTATAGTTATAGGAGGACCAGCACACTTCAAAGTGTACCCTGTCTATACTTCTCTACTGGCTTGTCACCGTGATGTGTAGCCTTTTTGGCAATTAAATGGCTTGGTTTATATACCGATTTAACACACTCACTTTTTCTGTGTTTTTCATGTCTTATTTCCCCCCCACCCCTCGGATGTTTTATAATGGATCTTGCTGAGATAACTATCAAATGCGGCAAGGGGGCTGAAGATAGCATAGATGTGGGAGCATTGATTCGTCAAAGGGGAAGTAATAGCAGTGATTTCTTGCAGTCTCAATGTCTGTTCTTGTCTTCTGAAAACTTTGTTCAGTCTATGGATGTCTTCTAAAGCTTTGGTTCTCAACTGGTGGGTCGTGACCCCATGTTCAGTGGGTCGGCACGTGCCTTCCACTTTTCTAGGTGAGAAGATCCTCAGCTTCCCCCTATCAGTTCTTACGCCAAACAGCCATTCAAAATATGCTGGCAGGTGCAGAGTGTCAGCTTGAGGTGGGATGGGCTGGGGCTATGGCCATGAGGGAGCTCCATCTATAGGTACAGCTCGCTCACGTGTCCTGTAGAGGTGCCTGGACCAGAGTGATTTCACATTCTGGCTACCGACAGGGCACACAAAGGGAGCTGTACAAGCAATGCACATATGGATGGAGCTCCGTCACAGTACAGCTGACCACACTGGACCCCAGGCTGAGGATCAACTCCAGTTCCCGTAAGGTATGGAGACTGGGTGGATCTTTTGAAACGCTCCTGAACTCAACTTTTTTCAATGGATGTTGATTCCCCACTCTCCGATCCTCCAGCGCTGACTGGGGGAACGGACAGGGAGGGAGCAGGCACAGCTGACTGCCTCTAGATTGGCAGCATGCTCTGCCTACCATCCAGCTGGGTGGATCTCCATAGTATTGTCAGGATCCGTCCCGGCTGCAGCGCTCAGTATATCGCAGGCAATAGCCTGCAATATACTGAGCTTTGGATCACGGGAGGAGGTTAGTATATGTCCTCCCGTGACCCTTAAGAGAACTATGGGATAAAAAGGTTATCCCATAGCTCTCTTTTAAGTCTTTATTTAAAAAAATTAAAAAAAATACCAATGCAATAAAAGACTGGTTAATAACAGTTGCAATAACAATTGCAGCAAGTAATGTTTCCAAAATACCAACCATATCAGATGCAAATATCACTTTGTGAAGTAAAAAAAAAAAAAAAAAAAAACCACAACAAACAAACCTAAAACTTTACTAAATTAAGTGTAAGAAAAAAGAAAATATTTATGTGTAACGATTTCCAGTGTGCAACTTCTACTCTCAGCATGGAATGTTCCATACAAAATCCTCTTGTGAAAGGGAAGCATAATTAGACACGAGCCGCTTCATATTAAATATGAATGTCCTTCCAAGAACAATAAAGCATTTTCTGAGTTCCCAATTCGATTCTCCAAAGCTTGAGTGTAGGGTGACAGCTATTACATGTCAGCAATATATCTGCAAAACAGCAAAGCCTCTGTTATCTGGGCCCTTAAAGTTACATCTTGCATCAGCCAGACAATTGTGAAAGATGCAGTGATGACCTCAGCATTATGTGGAACAAAACATTACAGCTTGGAGGGAAAAAAAAAAGGGGGAGGACACAAATAAGAATGCACCCAACACTAGAAAATAAATGATACACTTGGGGACAAGAAACAAAAACTCTAATTTTGACGTCGTAATACATAATGAAAACAGAACTATGTTCTCTGATTAGGAGAATCCCAGTGGGGGCAATGTACTTAATATATTGTGGCTGGCAACCAATGTTTCTATTGTTCTAAGAGGAACATGCTCACTAGCTAAAAACACACTGCTGGCTTCCAGATTGGAAGGACAGTTTCCTGAATTCTGCATTAATCTGGCCACTCTTACTTTATCCAACAGACACAGGCAAAGCAAGATATGCAAAAATAAATGCAACATTGCAAAAAATAAACCATCCCAAGCTGGAAAAGACCGGGAAGATTGATTTCCTGACAAGAATAGACTAGGCCAAGGCTGGATAAATCCCAGGAGTCAGGCAGCCAATGCTTCTTAAAAATTATAGCTGGCACCCAACATGCGAGGTTCCTTAGTTGCGGTCAATGGAGTTGGCTCTACAAAAAAATCCTGCTGGTGTCTAGACTGCAAAGACTGGCTCCTGAATTCCATATTTATTTGTCCGCCCCTGGACTAGGTGGTAGTAGAGGCGCTGCAGACATGGGAGGGGACTGGAGAGCATAGCAAAGCAGATGAGTGGGAGTGCTCCATCTGACTACGTTCACACAGATGTTAAAAGGGGGTGCATGGCAGGCATTTTCAGTGTCTTCCAAGAACCCTCACATTACTTATAGGAAAGAGTATACCAAGCAGAGCTGTCTGTTATATTGTATCTACCGTCAAAACCTTCTAATTGTGTGGAGATTCTGAATACAGTGGGGAAAGATTTTTTGGGGGTTGCTATCTGGGGCTCTGTTAGAAAGATTTCCCTTTATCTATTGTCCTGGTGATCACAGTTACACCAGTCAGGAAGCAAGGGAAAAAAATCTCCAAAAGCAACACAGAAATGATGGATGGACAACTGGATGCAGTATACACTGCCTGGCAAAGAAAAAAAGTTCACAGACTAATATTTTGTTGGACTTCCTTTAGCGTTGATTACGGCACACATTCTCCATGGCATTATTTCGATAAGCTTATGCAAGGTCACATTTATTTCCATCCAAAGTTGTATTCATTTTTCACCAAGATCTTGTAGTGCTGATGGGAAAAATCAGACCACTGCACAAAGTCTTCTCCAGCACATCCCAAAGACTCTCAATGGGGTTAAAGGTCTGGACTCTGTGGTGGTCAATCCATGTGTGATAATGATGCCTCCTGCTTCCTGAACCCCTCTTTCACAATTCAAACCACATGAATCCTGGCATTGTCATGTTGCAATATGCCCAATGTGCTTTTAGGGAATAACAATAAAAAAATATCCATTGATGGAAAAACCTGATCATTCAGTATATTCAGGTAGGTAGCTGAGCTCATTTTTGGGGCACAGAACATTGCTGAGCCTAGACCAATTGTCCAGTGGAAGGTCCTTACCCGTTTGCTCATCTAAATCCAGTTGGTGACTATTTTTGCGATGTATAAAGTGGTATACAATGTGAGATAGGAATATTATGCATGTTAAGGTGCCCATACACCTTACGAATATCAGACGATTTACGTTTGAATCGAATTTTCGTACGATATTTGCAAGGTTGAAGGGCAGCGTACAACCGCAAATACTGTACAATCGTACAACTTTTACACAGGCTACAAAATGTGTTCAATCGTACGAAATTCGCTAGGTTGGGGGAGTTTTTGTACGTCCAAAAATCGCACCATTAACTCTGCTCATGCGCAAACGAAAATCCGTTACGTCAATTAACGAAATTCAGCCAGGCGATTTTGCCAACAACCGCTAATTGAACTGTTCGATGGTCTGTGCATGATGGGGGCCGCCGTAGTTCAATCGGACAGAAATATTCGTCCGATAATTGCATTTACATTATACACAACTACAGCTTAAATCAGCTGTATATTATGGCCACATGCACATATACAGTATGTCGTCAGGTGTAAGAAGCAGAAGTGCTGACTCTACATTTTCAAGCAGGCCCCTAAATAGCAGGTACTGGTCTGAATAAAGCACAATGGGTATAGGAGCAGTAATGTAAGGTTAGACACGTCATGTTATTCTGGCTGATGAAAAAAGTACCCCAACCAACAGTATCCAAAAAAAAAGTGAAAATCACAAAGATTAGAAAATGTTTATTTCCTCTGGATGAGTAATGAAACAAAATCAATATTAAAAGGTGCCCGCACACCTTGCGATGATCGTACGATAATCACGGGAAATCCCGCGATCGTACGATTATCGCAAGGTGTGTGGAAGGCAAGCGACCTCTGCTACTGTAAGGTCGCATGACTTTTATCTTAGGAACATGTTCGAAAACCAGCCGAACATCGTACGATTTTCGGCTGGTTTGTGGCATGTTCGCAAGATAAAAGCCGCACAGGCCAGTGCAAGAGCACACTGCCCGTTTAGCACTGCGGTCATCGGAAGCCCGCCCCTCAGCTGGGCGGGCTTGCGATCATCGCAAGTACGATCTGCCTGTCCAAGATAGACAGATCGTACGTTTTTTTTAATTACCTTACAACCATCGCAAGACAAATGTCTTGCGATGGTTGTAAGGTGCGTGCCCAGCATTATATACACAGCAAATTGCTGGTTATCTGATAAGCGCTCTTCGCGCAGATTTTATTACGTTGTTGTAAAATTTATGGCTTAGAACATAATTCTATTCCACGCAATAGCTACACATACTACAAAGATAGTCTAAGAAATAAAATGAAATGAAAACCAGCCAAAAACTAAAAGTGCAATATATTATACCTGCGGGATTTCAATTTCTTTCAACTATCACAGGCTGGCTAAAACTCAGAATTCTACTTCCATAGTAGTCTTATACAAATGCATCTAAACCAGCTTTGTAGCTAAAATAAAGGTAAGATTTTACTGCCCACACTGCTGTAATGAAGACAAACCATTGCCTCACTTTCTGAAGTATCCATTTCTTGGTTCCCTGCTGCACTCAGTGGTTTAATCCAATGGCTCTTTGAATCAATTTTGTAGAAACTTAAAATGAGAACTATGAGGTGAGTGATTTTCACTCATCCTCATAGTTCGAGCCGACGTGTGACAATGAAACAGTCACAGGTCGGCGCTATAGATCGGGAAGTGAGCGAACAAATACCGTCGCTCGCTCACTTCTCGATCATCTCCCTGCAGAGAGCCCTGACTGTCAGTCAAGAAGAATTTTTCCCGCAGCAGAATTTGTCAATGTGACACGCAGTTTTTTCTGGTCTGGAACTGACTGCGATGGTGTGAACCGAGGCCAAGAAGAGCATAGGGAAACATTGGGATGCATTTTAGGTCCAGAAACAATCTGGTCTGGTGGTGGTGTGAATGGGACCTAAAAAAACAAGGGCATTCATATAGAAAACAGATGTGTCTACACACAAAAATTTCTGCTGAATCAAAGTCAATGTGCATATACACTGAGTGGCCAGATTATTATGACCGACTACTGACGTTTGTAGGCAAATTAGCTATAATTTCACGCTGAAGTTGCTAGAGGGCCAGACCATTATAAATAGGGAAGCAGGTTGTTTACCACGACAGTAGAACTGATTGTTTTCTGAAGATATGGGTAAATAACACGATTTAACAGCCTTTGAACGTGGGATGATTGTTGGCGCTCGGACCCATGGAGCGAGCATCAGCAAAACAGCAGAATTCGTTAAATGTTCAAGAGCCATCATAATATACTGCCAGCTGAACATAACATTATATGTAACAGAAGACATAAGTTACTATGTTGAGGATGTTCTTATCCTAATGTACGAATAATGTCTAATTGAACCCATGAATATTGGACTGTTGTTTTTTGTCATGGTGATATGCATTGATATCTGCAATGTTATATTCAATAAACAAAGAATTTGAAAAGAATTTCAAGAGCAGCTGATGTTAAAGTGTTTAAAGACTGGACTGTCATCTGAAAATCTGGGTCTGAACGTGCGAATTGTGGCCGTCAGCGACTAGTCAATGTTAGGGCAGAACGGAGAGTGGCAAGACTGGTACAAGACAACAGAAGGGCAACAGTGCAGTGTCAGATTCCTCGCATCACCTTTCAACATCTCGAGGCGGCCCAACGAAGTCATCTTGTGGCCCAACTAAGTACTGATGGGGTGGCCATAATAATCTGGCCACACCGTGTAAATACAGCAGAAACAACAATGCACCCAGATACAAAGAGCAGACACGAGAATATCATACTGCACTTAAAGTGACATTAAACCCTCAGATTTTTTTACATAAAACGATACTGTAATGTGCGCCTTACTGTAATCCATGGTAGTTTCCCTTCTCTTTGCTGCTTTTCCTTTTAAATCTGTTCTCATGCTTGGGGAGAACTTCTGTTTTGCAGCAGACTGCCTTGTCTCTGGAATGGCTACATGGTGTCTGTGTGTACGTTTGCAACCTGAGCCAGCACTACAGGAAGAGGCACTCAGCTGCAAAGGGAAGTTCGCCCCAAGCATGAGAAGACATGAGGATTTAAAAGGAAGAGCAGCAAAGAAGGGAAACAACCATGGATTACAGTAAGGCGCACATTACAGTATTGGTTCATGTTAAAAAATCTGAGGGTTTAATGTCACTTTAAGTTTTTTTGATGAAGGATTTTCTTTAAACAATGAGCCCAGGGTGTGTACTGAATGTAATCTGCAAGTGAATAAATCCTAATTTTAGGATTTGAAGCAGCATATTAGAGTATTTGAATGCTTGGCAGGTGAGCTTTTCATCAACGTACTTATACCAGTTACTGTGATTACATAACCCTGTCCCTACAGCTCTCTAACTCTGGCCTTAGGACAATTCACATTTCCTAAAAGTATTTAATACGCACAATAACCTTGCAGCTTTACCAAGTCTTAGCTGGGTGTTTCCCAGTGCACTGTTGCAATGGATTACTAATCAGACAAAACCCATAGGACAAGTGTTTCATAAGCATAAAAGTCTGCAGGAATAAAATCTGGACCATCGTTTACGCTGCATAATTAGGCTGATGACTTGGAAAGTGTCAAAGCACAAATACATCAACAGTGATAGGTTTTTTGTAGCATAAAAAGATACAGAAATATTCAATTACACAAAAAGGGAATCTGTCAGAACAGAAATACGGCCGCATTCCTTTCCATTATTTTCCTTTAATTTTGAAAGTGCACCAAGCCTGGAAACTTTACCTCATCTAATTAGACACTGAACCCCCAACAAGTATGTGCATTGTCAAGCGTCAGGACACCAGACCTGCATATCCTTGTATATTAGGGGGTCAGTGACTTACAAAGTGGCAAAGGAATGAAAGTCTTGGAGAACGCACCTCAAAAGAAATGGCTGCTCTTATATTGCTTGTATCACACAATACCCAATGGGAAGCCCATCAGTCAGGACCGCAGGAAGCTTCACACAGATTACATCAAAGGGATCAGATCACATCCAAGTGATAAGTCAAAGATTAAGGCATTTCAAATGCTGATTTAAATCACTTACAATGGGTGCTGCTCCTGATGTTTAAAAGGCTTAATTTCCTACAGAATCAGCTGGTCCCCTGAACACTGGTCCTGATATTCCGATGGCTCCTTCCCCTTGCAGGGTCCTATGGAGCCACCCTTGTTTGTGCTAGTAAGTTGTGCGAATCTCCACAAACACAGATACAGCAAGGCAAGCCATCCCCTGCTGCTCCCCCCGCCTTCTCCAAACTTGTAGATTAACTGCTGGAGTCTGCTCTGTCCCTTGTGATCTTATAATGGGTCGGAAGTTTCAGAGAAGCGTAGAGTTGGAGCCAGGTGTTTGGAAACAGGCGGGACTTTGTTTACATGTGTAAAGCTGTCAGTTTTACACTGGAAGCAATTCTGGCGGCTGAGCTACCGCCAAATCGCCTCCACAGGCCGGTGAAGTGCGCCCCCACCACCACACTTCCCGGGCTCCATTGCCACTCCTGTGGGCCCGGGACCAGCATGTCAGGTGTCAGTGGGAAAGGAGACTGACTAACATCCATTCACTGATCTCCCAGCTCTATGGAACCAGAAGTGACGCTTTATTGCATCACTTCCGGTACCTCAGCTGTCTGCTCGGCTGCAGAAGCCAGGTAAAAGGCTATTGGAGCGCGATGTGCGCTCCAAAAACGTATTTGTAGTGGAAAGGTGACACTAGGGGGTCTAACTGAACCCCAATATCACCTTACCTTAAAGTGAACCTGTTACTACTAGTATGAGATCACATAGGGGGCTTGTAAGCTCCCTTATATGATAGCAAAAAGTAAAAAAATCTTTTTTTTTTTGCATACATCTACTGCCAGAGGCGGGGGATTTTCATAAATGTTTGGAACAGTGATACCTCTCTACAAGCCCATCAGCCATTCACATTTCAATGAAATGACAGATAAGAGGAAAAACTCAACATTTTAGCTAGACACTGTGAAGATCTCCTTACAACATTGTATGTAGGTATATGCTGTGGAAGCAGGGTAAAGGGGAAGAGGTGTAAGTGCACGAAAAGTGATCTGAAATTGGCTAATGCGCTCATTGCTCTTAGAGTAAATTACATTACATGTATAAATGGAAGACATTTGCTGGGATTACCTTCAGGCTATGACAGGGCACTTCGTATCACACAATTCTTCTCCTTGCTAGCTGTCTGGTTCCCACCCATGTAAACTCCGGCACGTTGCCAGGAGCTAAGATGGCTCGAAAGGTTATGATATTTATAAGTTACTGTGACTCAAGGACATCGAGATGGGGATTTATTAGGATGAGTATAACACCCAAAAGGGTAAATCCCTTGGAAATTATGTGTTTGTGATAGTTTTGTCCTACGGGTTCATGTAGGCACAGAGGAGAATTTATCAAAACTGGAGCAGTTGTGCACAGCAACCAATTAGCTTCTCCGTTTAATTTTCAAATCTTTACTGAACTAAAGAGAGAAGCTGATTGGTTGCCCTGGGCAACTGCTCCAGATTGTCTGCTTCTGTTTTGATAAATTCCCCTCAATGTGTATACATATACTTTGCATCCCATTATTTATCATCATTTAAATATTGTTACTTTGATGTAGGGCTTCAACTAATTATTTTCATAATCGATTAGTTGGTCAATTATTTTTTCGAGCAATTGATCGGATAAAAAAAAAAATTAAATAAATACCATAATTAATTTAAAATAAAACAAATGCAGAGTTACAAACAGTTTATTTCAGTATAACACTGCATGCACAATTTTTTTGCACTGGAACGCACGACATTGTGGTACCATGGGTTCCAGTGCGGGCAATCACACTGTGGGTGGGAGTCGCGTTTGGGGTGCCACTGAAATGAATGGCACTGCAACGCACAGCAGAGTTTGTCAGGCCAAAACCGAAAATTACTTTTTTCTCACCTTTTATAAGTTTTAATTGTATTGTAAGCACATGGCGTTTGAATACCTTAAGCCCGGGAATGACAGCTGCCAGTGGCAACATTCCGCAGACGGCAGCTGAATGTAAATACAGCAGGTAGTGGGCTGGAGCAATAGCCATTCTGCTACTGGCCATTTCAAATTGCAATTGCTAATAGCAGACTGGCTATTGCACCCACCGCTTGCTGTGCCCTCCTCCCAGCGTGGAGGAGAGAGCTAGGGGATCCAACCAACTAATCGATGAGAATAGTTGACAACTATTGTCAAAATTGATCGATAAATTGGTTGCAGCCCTACTTTGATGCCCCTCAGAGTTCGCATTTCTAATACAAGTCAATGGACCTGCATTAGACGTGATGACATCAGCTGTTCTTAGACTACTTAAGAGAACTATGGAGTAAGTGTTTTTCCTTAAGGGTCACGGGAGTCAGTTGGAGCCGGGAATCCCTGCGGGGAGTGGTGACTAACAGTACCGCTCACTGCAGGGAGATGATCGGGAAGTGAGCAAGCAACGGTATACTCAATTCCCGATCTATTGAGCCGATGTATTACAGTTTCATTGCCACACATCAGCTCAAACCATGAGGTTGAATGATCCTTTAAGTCTCTTCTGATAACAAAAGTCTCTTTCAACCATTCGTCACTTTTTACCCCCCCAATTGCCTTGTTGCGCATGCGCAGCTTAGCGCACAGACCCAGCATGCCAAGGTGAAGTAACTCCCATGCGCATACGCAGGAGTTACCTTATGCTGGCCAGCCAATCAAGAGACCGAAGTCACTAAACCCAGAAGATAACCAAGCCGAAGTTAGAAGCACTGGAAAAGGAGGATCACAGCACGGGAGGGGATCAGTTTGGCAGGCAAGTGTGCTATAATGTGCTATTATGTTTGCGCATACTAGCACATTATATCTTAAAGCTCTTGTCTCTTTGCTTTTTAGTCACTTTACTACCACTTTTAGAATACAGGAGATTAAGTTGGACCTTTCTACCATTTTCACTGAAAAAACAAAACCCAACTCTGCCCAGCACTAAACATATTGCCTAGGAGAAATGAATGTAAAAAGGCCCATATGCCACAAGTACTCAGCATATCACAAATATTTTTAAAAATTAACCGTTTATACCAGTGCATTAGAGGTTGCATACGTTTCAAAGCAGAAAAGGTTATATTACAAAGGAGTTTATGAGCCGCTCTTAATACCCGTAGTGTGTCTGCAGGGTGCATCATGTTAAAATGATGTGGTTTATCTAGTGCATTAATCTCAATCCACTTAATCCAGGCTATTGAAAAGACTGTGCGTGTTTATGATTAGGTTTCCGACATAGGGAATGGTTGTAAGAAAGCCCGAGGAGATAATTGGAGAGAGGGAAGCCTATTCAGGTGTCAGTAACAATAATCCAACGTCAACTATCCCAACCATGGAAAATCCATACAAGTATACCTCAAGCCCTGTTGTAAAGTCAGAGCAAGGACATAGAAAACTGTGCGCTGGTTGATCAAGAAACTCTAATGGTATTCGAGAAAATTTGAACTCTCCGTTCGGAGTCAGTCTTTTTCAACCTGCCCTCGTGAATAAAAATCTTGAGATGCAGCGGGCATTTCCAATGGCAGCAAATAGGGGGTTTACACTTATGGATCTATGTACAAGCAGCATGGATATCTGAATGTATCTTCATCATGGGAGTCTCAAAGCTCAACTCCAGCCAAAATGTTATTTTGTTGCCATTGTGGGATGGGACACGTCTGCTTATGTCTGACACCCATCTAACATACAGGTAGTTAGGAGAAATCTGTCAGACGAGGAAACACGCAGGAAAAAAAAGTTGAAAATCGGTTCTAATCTCTCCATGTTAGCCAAAATATAAAAGAAGACATTTTTGGTTGGACTTGGGCTTAAAAACAGAACTTAACTTTTCTTTTTTCTCATGTAAACCCTGAAAAAATAGCTAGGCAAGATCTTGTGCATACATGCATGTATCCAAAATCCACCATTTTTATTGGATTTAGAAGACTCATCTTAATTCTCTTCTGAGCTGATGGGATCGTCTACGTCAGAGGGTAGTGATGTCATTTTATCTGCAGCAACTACTTTAATTTTTCTTCCCAGCAACTGGTTGTGTATATGGGAGGTTCTACCACAGTATTTTGATTCCATTATTTGCAGATTTAAGCTGGCCATACACCAAATTTGAGCCAGGCCAAAATTCAAGCCGTGGATGCCCAGTGCACCCCTTGGTTCCACAAAAGTCAATTGAAAAATGTAAGCCGGGTGAAAAATTGTTAGCCGAACAGTGACTGCATCCTATCAGATGGACAGCCAAGGGTGTAACACCTGTCTAAAAGGTGCCCATACACCTGGCGATTATCGTACGATATATCGGCAGGTGTATGGGCAGCGTGTGACCGCTTCTACTGTAAGGTCGCACGACTTTCGTCTTCTGAGCACGCTGGTAAACTTGCCGAAAATGGTACGATTTTCGGCGGGTTGGTGGCGTGCTCGGAAGACTAATGCCACACGGGCCGATGTGCGCAAGCGCACACTGCCCGCTCAGCACTGCAATCTTCGGAAGCCTACCCCTCATTGGGGAGGGCTTCCGATGATCGCAAGTACGATCTACCTGTCAAAGATGGAGATATCGTACAAAATTTTAAATCACCTTACAACCGTTGCACAACAAAAGCCGTGCAATGTTTGTAAGGTGTATGGCCAGTTTAAGGGCTTGTTCACACCACCTCCAGACCCAATCATTTTTTTTATCTGGACCAAAAACACACAAATTCCAAATGGTAAAAATGAGGTTAGTTCACACCATTGCAATCTGTTTCAGAGCTTTAACAAAAAAAAAAAAAGTCTAGCAAGCTGCATTTTCTTCCCTGGAACACACCAAAAAACACATGTAAACACACCAGAATGCGCTTAATACCTAAGCCAAACCAATTAAGAACAAAAAAACAACACACCAGAACACATAAAAAAAATATACATACATGCATTTGCAGAAACACATCCAGATTTGGTCTGGAGATGGTGTAAACAAGCAATAAATACAATGGTCAGCAGGGGAGATTCCACCATCCACGCTGATTAGATAGATGATGGGGAATTGATTAATTTCTTGCATTCAGCCAAAACAAGTATAGCTATCGTTATCCAAAACGTTTGGATAGGTTATCAAGAGCTTTAGGCATTTAAAAAAAAAAAAAAGGTCTATGACCTCTTGGTATTTCCTGTTAGGAAAGCTCAAACTCAGCCATTCCAGATATTACTCAATCCTCCTGAAAAACATATGTACAACTCCACATGACTGAGGTATTTGCAGTGTTGCAAGCGTGCACATTCGTCCTAACATTTAGCAGAGATTGCATTAGGAAAGAAAAACGTAGTTCTGCTCTAAGTGTTACATGAGGGAGATTCATGCCTCCCTCTGTCTGATCTTTTATTGTTAATACATGTACCTATAGCATCCAACCCTCAGCCTGTTCTCCACTAAAACTATGCAGAAATTAAACACTACAGTGACCTTCCTTATTGGCTTTACTGGTATCCTGTCTCTAGTTACAGAGAAATCCCAGGAGACCACACTAAGCAACATTTAAGCCCACTTCCGCCACTCAAGTGCAAAGAAAGTCTGAAATTATATGAACATATCAACCCCATATGAGTTGATATTAGGGATGCGCTGATAGATCAGCCGCCGAAACATATCAGCCGAAAATGGCACTTTTGGCATAATGCAGAAAGTACTATCTTCTGGCCGATACAGCGGTGCATCCGTTTCTCTCCTCCCCGCTGGGCGCTGCACTGTGTCCCAGCGGGGAGAAGCGCTCCTGTCACAGATCGGCAGAGCGGTATGTGGGCGGAGACAGCCAGCGCTGTCACAGCCGGCTGAGCTCGGCTTGCTTAGCCTCCTGTGACAGCTGTCAGGAAGCATAGCAAGGTACAAACACTCAGTGATCTTGCAGCCCTACACCACACTATCTTTTTTTCTTTTTTACTTCCACCACTCCAAGCTTGCTCCTGTGATGGACTACAAACTCAATACAAACTAGTAGTCCTATCACTGGAGCCATTTTTTAAACTTTATTCTATTGTTTATCCTATTAACCAATTAATCGAACTTAATAATCGGCTAACTAATCGATTTTGAAAATAATCGTTAGCTGCAGCTAGCTCTAGCTGAGTGTTTGTAAATAATTGAGGACAGAGTATGGTTACTATATCCTCAATTATGAATGAATGGGAATGATCTACATCACCTCCTGTTCATTCATGATTGTGGTTATAGTAAACATTCTATGTCCTCATGTTATGAATGAACAGGAACACTCAGTATAGAGGATTCCTGTTCATTGATAACAGGGGCTGCAGAAAAAGAGATCTAAGACTCTGTGTTCTCAATCTCTTTTTCTATTTTAAAAAGGGAAATATCAGGAGTCTGTTTAGACCCCCAATATTTCCACGAAGCCCCTAGAAGTAAAAAATAAAAATTTAAATTTGAAAAAGTTAAAATAAAAAACATTTTTGGTTTCGGCCTGAATTTTAAATTTCGGTTTTGAGATTTTCATTTCGGTGCACTAGGTGACGAGAAAGCCGGCTTCATGGCCAATCAGGAAGCCGGGTGCTGCGTAATGACGCGGCGCCTGGCTTCCTGACTGGCCGGGAAGCCGGCCCCATGCTCTCTCATCACTTGTGCCCGGCTTCAATCAGGAAGCCGGGCAGCATGTATTGACATGCTGCCCGGCTTCCTGATACAGAAGCACTGGGCTAGGCATTGGAGCATTTGGGTGAGTACGGGTACCCGCCCAAATACTCGGATCGGCACCAATACTAGTATCGATATCGGTGCATCCCTAGTTGATATGGATATAAAAAATATGTGATACAGTGGGTAACAGATTAAAGAAAGCCAAAAGACCTGAACATCAACAACTTTTACAATTGAAAATCAAACTAATTTGGGAGTCTAGGGGTAGAGGATTATCTGCTATCTTCCCGTTCTGGTTTTAAAATCTTAGAGACACAGATACATAAACTGCTTGTTCATAGAAGTGCCACTTCCTCTACAGAGAGAGAAAGTGGGAAGCTGGAATACATGTAGAAAATGAAATACAATTATGATGCTCAGCTCTGCAGTGGACAACCTAATTTTGAATGCCTGAAGCTCTCATGGAAAACTGGTTTGTTTAAAATTGTCAGAGACGACGCTAATTTAGAGCTCCAAGATTTGTGTTTTTCTAAAACTAGGTAAGGCGCTCGCAGAGACACCGAGCAGCTATAATTATGCACAGCAGAGCATCACTTGGGAAGAAAACTTGACAATATTCACACTTTTCTAATCCAGTTTCAGAGCTTTATGTTTAGACCTATGTTCAAGAAAATAATTTACTCTGGTGCTGACTAATCCTCGCAGTGCTCGAAATAACTCACCCGTGGCGATTTCGGAGGGATTCGAGGCGTTCAGAACAGTCAAAGAAGTCAAGTTTATATTAGAATGGCAAGAGGATGACTAACACAATTTGCCATCTACAACAACACAAATCTGTCTTAAAATGTACAACAAATAATGCAGTCAAACAACTCTTTGGTGAAGCATCTGATCTATGGGTTGGCTGGACATGATTTAAAAAAAAAACGTGAGCAAACTGCGGTAGAACAGCTGCTAAGCAACCAATTATATTCAACAGGGCCCAAATAATGACTGCATTTTGCACTGCCCTATTATGTGGAAAAGGAACTAAAATCTAAGAAATTGCTATAATCTAGGTTACTGCAGTATAAGTCTCTGAAAAGTAGCACCAGCCTTGTCCCAAATCCCTTAATGTGACATTAAAGTAAAAAATAGAGATGTCACGAGCACACCAGACTCCTTCAAGTATAGTCAATTTATTCAAAACTTATGTCAAATACACAAGCGCTTTCGGGACCACACAGGATCCCTTCATCAGACATAGCAGTGACAAAGTTACAAAAGACAGTGTGGGCATATATAGGCAAACATGAGTGCAAGAAAAGACAAAAACACTATCCCCGGGGCGTCGCTATGACATCATCAAAATTTCAAACACCTGTAAGTTTGTTATGCAAGAGAGAGAAAAAATGTTTTATTTCATTTATAATTTTTTGTTATGTAGTTATGCGTTTTTTTTTTCCATACAATTGTTTGTCGAGTTTTTTTTTTTTTTACTATGTCAATTTAGGTTTATCCTATTCTTTTGCGGTTTGGTCTTTTCTCCTGACCTTTTGTACTGTTCCAGTATTCCCCCTTTTTTAAGTTCAAGTGTCATATATGTTTTCAGCCGGCCACGATCTATGTGCATATCGCTGTGTCTATGGTTGGCCAGGTTACATATCAGCCGTTGGCATACTAGAGCCCAAGATGGCCGTGCGTGTCACCCGCTATGTTGGACCATATGCTCAGTATCCACCCTGATCCCTGTTGGGCAGAATCCATGTCCCACACGGCGCACGCGCCAGTGGGCAGTTCCCCTGCTTACCTGACTACGAACTCGAATCGAACGGCGGCGTTCGGTTACCACGGCAACCCGACCTCTGCCTGCACAACATGACTGGCGATTATGTAAGAAGTTACAAAGCTTTTTGTCCACTATTGTTTTAGGTATTCAATCTTAATGCGTATACCTGCACCATTGATTTTCAATAGTTGAACATTTTTCAATTGAAATGAACACTGGAAAGTTACATTTGGTTTTTTTCCTCTTATATAACAAACTTACAGCTGTTTGAAATTTTGATGTTATAGCAACGCCCCGGGGGAGTGTTTTTGTCTTTTCTTGCACTCATGTTTGCCTATATATGCCCACACTGTCTTTTGTAACTTTGTCACTGCTATGTCTGATGAAGGGATCCTGTGTGGTCCCGAAAGCGCTTGTGTATTTGACATAAGTTTTCAATAAATTCATGATTGACTATCCTTGAAGGAGTCTGGGGTGTGCTGGTGACATCTCTATATTGTCTGCGCCATCCACAGTCATTCCAAGCACCCTTCCCCATATGCGGGGTTGTCCGGTAAGGAGTGCAACAAACCTTTCTCTTCATATTAAAGTTTAAAAAATCCCCCCCCCCATTGTGCTGCTTTAGGGACTAACCTTAAATGATGCCTCTCATCAGCCGATCATCTTCTTTCCAGTAGTTTTCAGGAGTCCCTCCAGCGCTGGTGTTCTATCGAAAGTTTCAACTTGTCGACTTCTCTAACTGGTGAGGTCACTTCCGGTGACTGCCAGTAGGAGATCCACAGCAAATGGTGCTAGTGCGAATGCCCAGGAAAACCTTGTCTAACTATTGGCACAGCGCCTGCGCGACTATCCACTTCTATAACCTTCTACAGTTATATTTGTACTAGGTTATAGAATCCGACGAGCCGCTAGCCCCTCAGGCGCAGTGGCAATAGTTAGAAAGTTCGACAAGGATTTTCTGCCCATGCGCACTAGCTCCATCTGCTGTACATCTCCAACTGGCAGTCACTGGATGTGACGTGCCCAGTCGGAGAGCTCGACAAGTCTGAGTTTTTGATAGAACAGCGGTCTCTGATCCAGTGCTGACGGCTGTGTCTTCTGTGTGCCACGGTGTCTGTGTGCGTGCACGCTGCCGGCCTGCTTGCATTGACTTACCCTGTGTCTCTCTTCTTCTCCCGGCCGAAGATCTCTACTTTGCATGCACCCGCCTCATGATCCTTCACGGCCGCTCGAGAATCTTCAGAGCGTCTGTAATAAGTAATAACCTTCTTGGTGACTTTTTTTTTATGTTTTTGCATAAATCTGCTTGCTAGATGTTTGCAAAAAAAAAATGTTTAATTCTACTTCAACTTTTATATTTCATGTATTCATCAAGAACCTACTGCAGCTAAGGCCAGAACTCAGATGACGTTGATCTGACCTTCAGCAAACTTTTTGCAATCTGGCAGCTACCACTACAAACATTCCAAAGAATGATCTATGACAGGTCATACTCTCTTGTATATTGAACCCAACATTTACCCAATATAAGATTGTGATTACTATATTAGCAAAATTAAGGTACTAAAAAACTGGTGTGGACTAAGTTTTGGTAACTTGCAGACATTCCTCATGTATCACTGGCCCCTCCCTTTTAGATTGTAAGCCCTTACAGGCAGGGCCTTCCTTACATCTGGTCTTGAATTCTATTGTGATGTCTTCCCTATATTGTAAAGCGCTGCGCAAACTGTTGGCGCTATATAAATCCTGTATAATAATAATAATAATAATAATAATCTGACAAATTCTACAAGACCTTGCTTGAGAAGTTTAAGGTGGAATTCCATTGTGGTTTCAAGCAATGCAAACCTGCACAAGCCACCACTTTACAATGACATGAAGCCAGAATAGGGAAGTTAACATGAGGGTCCTATAAAACCATGAGGACACAGACAGCAATGCAACTCTTCCACAATCTCCAGAATATAAAAGGTGTTTCCTAAAACACAAGTGTCAAACACAAAGCCCGTGTGCCTGCTCCCACTGTAGTGCAAGCAGGCACAGCCTGCATGTGAGAAGCCATTCAGGAGCAGTGCAGCATTGTCCCCACCCAATCACAAGGAGCTGCATTAGGTAGACCTTACTGGCAGGATTAACAGATATTTGTGGGACTTCCATGGGGACGAGATTAAAATGATAAGTGGCACTTGGTTTAATTAAGTGCTGAAGCACATAATTATATTTTAAATGGGAGGTCAAAGTCTTATATTAAAAGAGAACTATGGAGGTGAGTTAAAAAAAATCACTCAGCCTCATAGTTGGAGCCGACCTCTGACAGTAAAACTGTCACACATCGGCTCAATAGATCGGCAAGGGAGCAGACACATACCGTCGCTCGCTCACTTCTCGATCATCTTCCTGCAGAGAGCCGTGACTGTAAGTCACTGCTCCCCTGCAGGGATTCCCCCCCCCACCCTCCGGCGCTGACTGGAGGAATGGACAGGGAGGGGGCGGGTACAGCTGGCTCTGCCTCTAGATAGGCAGAGCCCGCTGTCACTCACGCAGCTGGGTGGATCTTGACAGCATTGTCAGTATCCGCCCAGGCTGCAGCGGTCTCAGTATACAGCGCGCTGTAGCTCGCGATATACTGAACTTTGGGTCGCGGGAGGACGCTAGCATATGTCCTCCCGTGACCCTTAAGAGAACTATGGGGAAAAACACTTAACCCATAGTTCTCTTTTAAACAGACTGTAACCTAGTGCTGAAATTGGACTATTATACAAAAAAAAAGTGTTCTGTCTGAAATATTTTATGTCTATATCAATTCCTTATTTTTCATTACATGAGTGAGTGTGCTTAAAGCACTGACCATGTTCAGTTCATATATATATGTTTTATGCAACACCGCAAACAGGAAGCTTATTGTGTGGTTTGCCACAGAAAAGGACATTGCCCTCACAATCTAGACTTTCAGGTTTAATACGCTGTTGAATTTTAACCTGACTTCAAACCACTTTCTATTAATAACTATTCCAATAGATTCATCTTCCCACTACATCACAGAAAGCCTTAAAAGGCAATCTTTTGGGATTACAAATTGTCCTAATGCTATAATTCCACCAACAATTTCATAGGCAAGCCCTTAAGAAAAGGTTTTCTAAAAACTTTTAAATGAATGTGGAAGCTTAACATCTTATAATACACAGATTCAACAAATACACACTTGTGGTTGGCTTGGTAATTCTCCAAATGCTTTTCTGCAAATTCAAAAATGCAGCGCTGGAACAAATATAGCTTCTCTAGCCGCATTCGTACCTTTCCATTTTAAAATAGAATGAGTTTCTCTCCCAAGCTGTTATCTCAGTTAAAACCACGCAAACACTCTAAAGCAAGTGTTAACAGATGCAAATGAATGTACGGTAAAACGTGTCCTGGAGACAAATCCAAAACGTTGTATTTCCCTTTACTTTCTCAGTGACAAAGGCCACCAGTACAACTAGAGGTGCCAAGCTCCCCAATCAGGACACCGCAATAAAAATCTAACGGTGGGTCTAAAGCTCTGGAACGCACCGCAATTGGTGCGAACAAGCCCTTAAAGTGACATTAAAGGAGAACTATGACGAGTGATTTCCACTCACGTCATAGTTCTAAGCCGACCTGTGACAATGAGACTGTCACAGGTCGGCTCAATAGATCGGGAGGTGAGGGAAAACATACCGGGTTCCCTCACCTCTCGATCCTGCCACGGCTCTCTGCCGTGACAGGGGGAGGGGCTGAATTCCCCTCTCCCCGCTCCGATCTGCCTGCGCTGACTGGCGGAACGGACGGGGGAGGGGGCGGGTACAGCTGGGTCTGCCTCTAGATCGGCAGAGCCAGCTGTCACTCACGCAGCAGCTCGCGGTATACGGAGCTTAGGGTGACGGGAGGACGGTAGTTTGTGTCCCCCCGTTACCCTAAGGAGAACTATGGGGAAAAGCTTTAACCCCATAGTTCTCCTTTAAAGTCCTATTTCCCCCACCTGCTGCTTAAAAGGACTTACCTCTTAAATGATGGCTCTTGATCCGATCATCTTCTTTCCAGTAGTTTTCAGCAATCCCTCCAGCGCTGCGGCCGGTGTCTGATCCAGCGCTGACTGCTGGGCCTTCTGTGTCCCACGGGGTATGTGCGGGTGCACGCTGCTTGCATTGACTTACACTGTCTCTCTCTTCTCCCGGCCAAAGATCTTAAATATGCATCTGCCCGGCCACTCGAGAATCTTCAGATGGGAGCGAGCGGCAGAGACACAGGTACGTTTTTACCCATTTAGTAACTACACACACACACAGCTCAAGAAGTGCAAAGCAAGCAACAGTTTTAATGTAATGCAGACCTTCCTAGAACCCGCCAAGAGCTGTGGACTCCCCATTGCTGATTGGACCAATATGCTCCTCCATTTCCTTCAGCTCCAGGCATTGAGGAGCGAAGGAAAGCAAATTATGAACCCCCTCCTCCCCTCCAATCCAACTTGCAATGTTTTTAGTTCTTACCTGGTAAAGCAATCTCCAACTCCCATAGATGGGCTTTTAGGCAGACTCACACTTAAACAATGTAAAGCTAGGCTTACAGTCTTTCCGGAATGAATTTAAACTTGTAACACCAGGGCAGAAATTCTTACCTTTCAGAAAATACTCTCATTTCACCACCTAAAGGGGAGGAACAGCTAACCCAAACGGTGATCCTCCCTTCAGCAGAGGTCACATACCTAAGGTTTTATTTATGTGACGTACTTCAAGAAGAAGCATTTGCAATAAAGAATTTCTGCCCTTTTCTTACCTTTTGGAATTTCAGCAAGAGCCTG
>NW_017307593.1:178940-186266 GCF_000935625.1 Nanorana parkeri | reverse complement strand
ATTAATTAAATTGTTCAGAGCATTATATATTTTCTGAAAGCAAAACACCCTGAAGAAAAACCAATGGTGGCAGTTGCAATTTTTTAAGTCATATCATATTAGCGCAATATGCTAAAGTTCATTTTATTTCAGAGTCAAACACAAAATATTACCACATTTTTCTTTAAAGAATAATAGGATGAGATTGCACTGATTAAACAGATACCAAACTTGTCAGACTTTAAAATTGCGTGCGCCCATGAAACGGCAACAAACTATTGAACCAAAAATTGTCCGTAGGGAACGCTTTAAAACACTTTATAGGTCACAGTTAACCATGTTCAACGGCCCTACAATTATTGCTCTTGCTCCGGCATGTGCAATGATACCCAACATGTGCAGTGCAATAGTTTTCGTACGTAGGTACATAAGCCCCCTATGTGACAGCACAGTGGAAGTGACAGGTTCTCTTTAAAGAGACTTTAAGAGTCTATTAAACCCCTAATGTCACCTCTGCACTCCACTGGAACTAATCAAGCTCATTGTTAATAAATTTAAATCTGTGGCCATTCGATAAAATACCAGATGATAATACCATAAGGTCCTTCTTTTCCAGGACTTCTTACAAGGTAACAATCTGTTCCTGTCTCCCAAAGTGCTCCTGCATTGTCACCCTGTCACGCACACACTTCCAAAGGAAACTACGAGTCGCTATCCTAAAAGAGAACTATAAGGTAACCTTTTTATCCCATAGTTCTCTTTAGGGTCTCGGGAGGACATATACCAACGTCCTCCTGTGACCCAAAGCTCAGTATATAGCAGGCTATTTCCCACTATATACTGAGACCACCGCAGCCGGGAAGTATCCCAACAATGCCGTTAAGCTCCTCCCAGCTGGCTGATTGACAGCGGGCTCTGCCTATCTAGAGGCAGAGCCCGCTGTGCCCTCCCACATTCGTTCAGTCAGCGCTGGAGGATTGGAGAAGGGGGAATCCCTGCAGGGAGCGGTGACTGACAGTCACTGCTCTCTGCAGGGAGATGATCGGGAAGTGAGCGAGCGATGGTATGTGTTCGCTCACTTCCAATCCAAATGAGCCAACCTGCGACAGTTTCAATGACACACGTCGGCTCTAACTATGAGGATAAGTGTAAATCACTCACCTCATAGTTCTCCTTTAACATACATGCAAGCATGGCCCACTATTATCATCAGGAAACCTGTCCTAAAAAATACCCTGCATCCGTTGCTGGAACACATGCATGTAGACAGGAAGTGGCTGCAATGAGTCTACAAGAGACCTGGAGCTATAACAAAAGATAAAACAAGTTAAGGCAAGTATTTTATTGTTATAGATGGCAATTGTTTATGAGATGCAGTACTTTAGCATCCAATTCGTTCAGTTTGCCTTCCCATCCACTCTAATGGTACTCATTTCAGCATGGCTTCATTTATGTATGAGATGCCTCTATTATGATGCAACAAAACCGGGGACTCAGAGACAAGAAGCTGCTAAGAAATGATTGATCTGACCGCCAATCTGCGCCATTCATTCCTGCTATGCGAGTCTGCCGAGCCATCAGTCCACTTCTCTTGGAGGAAAGTTTTTTTCTTGGCAAACTGCTGCATTATAATGAATTTCAGCGAGTTGTCAGCTTTACTTATGTATCAACAGCAGCTTTGTTATTTACCAATGACAAATTGCTCTTTACATTGTAAATGAAACATAAAAAAAAAAAAAGGACCGGATTAGAATGATTTAACATACTATGGCATCTTTATCAATAACTGAAGGCGTGATAAGACTGGAGTTTATTATTGATTATATTTTAAAAAACCAATGCCGATTTCTGCAATTATAACTGTCTGTTTTTTCATCAACTCTGACCCATTTCAAGTAAAGTGCCACCATTTTGGGTTTGGATGATCAAAATGTTTCAAGTAAAATAGTGTTATTATGAAGGGCAGTGCCCCAGAGCCATCCAACTTGGGATTTATCTAAAAAGGATATCTCAGCTACAGCCCTTCAAACAGCCCTTCAATCTCCATTCAGTACCTGCCACAGTGGTGGTCAACTCTCCTGATATAGGGGCCTCAAGGGTGACCCCTGACATCACCAAAGGGCTGCACAGAATAGTCAGTGAATATAATGCTACATTACCCTTTCAGGGAATGCTGACAAATGCCACAGGAGATTGACAAAGTCTACAGGTAAGCTACAAGAATTGGTCAGAAGAGTGCAGACATGCTATAGGACACAGTCAGACTCGGTTTCCAAAAGGATGTCACTAGCACACCATTTAAGCAAAATCAACCAAAGTCCATTAATGGAGTACTGTCATTCCACTACAAATGGTGTGCTGGTGTAAATGGTGTGCTGGTGTAAATGGTGTGCTGGTGTAAATGGTGTGCTGGTGTAAATGGTGTGCTGGTGTAAATGGTGTGCTGGTGTAAATGGTGTGCTGGTGTAAATGTTTTGTAGACATGCTATAGGACACAGTCAGACTCGGTTTCCAAAAGGATGTCACTAGCACACCATTTAAGCAAAATCAACCAAAGTCCATTAATGGAGTACTGTCATGCCAGTACAAATGGTGTGCTGGTGTAAATGGTGTGCTGGTGTAAATGGTGTGCTGGTGTAAATGGTGTGCTGGTGTAAATGGTGTGCTGGTGTAAATGGTGTGCTGGTGTAAATGGTGTGCTGGTGTAAATGGTGTGCTGGTGTAAATGGTGTGCTGGTGACATCCTTTTGAAAACTTCCCAGCACCATCTGTGGTCACTACGAGCATTCGCCAGGATTTCAAGGAACATACCGGTAAGGAGTGCTCCTTTAAATTACAAGCAAGCAAGCAGTAGATATATATATATATATATATAAAAAAAAAAACACCTTTTCAAACAGGTTTAAACGTACCCGTGTCTCCACTGCACGCTCCCGTCCAAACATCTGAAGAGTCTTGAGCGGCCACAAAGGATCTTGGGGCGGGCGCACGCCCAGTTCAGATGTTCGGCCCGGGAGATGAGGAGAGACACAAGGTAAGTCTATGGAGCAGCGTGCACCCGCACAGACTCCCTGGGACATGAGAGAAGAGGAGGACAGAGGAGTCAGCGCTGGATCGGAGACCGGCACCAGCACTGGAGGGACAGCTGAAAACTAGAGGAACGAAGATGATTGGATTAAGAGGCATGATTTAAGGTAAGTCCCTACACTAACATGGGGGGGGATTATCCTTTAATGTCACTTTTAGAATGGGGACATATTAGATAGGACTACTAGCGATCACTTAGTACAGAGCCACTAGGCCAGGGCTGAAGAAATCCCAGCAGCCAGGTAGTCAATACAAAAATTACAGCTGAAACCTAAATTGACCAAGTCCATTGACCAAGTCTTTTGGTCAATGGAGCTGGCTCCTGGATTGATCAGACTGGTTCCCGAGTGTCATAATATTTGTCCACCCCTGTAATAGGGAAACACAAACTACTGTGTGCACTGCTCCAGACATCCACACAAAAAGTGCCAAGTGGCTGTATTCATCCCCCGGGCTGCAGGCCGGGCACCAGGGACCTACCAACTGATATAGCAATGTGTTAGATGGTCTCTTTCACCAACTGGGGAGGGCGTAGTAGATGCAGGAGGGATCAAGAGCAAACTTCCTACAATGCTTGGAGATTTGTATTCAATTTGAAAATCGCATTTAGGTCAAAAAGAAAGAAGGAAGTGCATGCAGAGAGCAGGAAACAGGAAGTATGCCTTCAATGATTTTTCTTTCAACACATTTCGATTGCCTGATTATTTTTTTCAACGAATCGATTGGTTGCATTAAAAAAAATATCTCTCTCTCAAAGAACCGATAATGAGAATAGTTGCCAACTAATCGATTAGTTGTTGCAGCCCTAATAAAACAAAACAATTCATATAATATAAATAAAAATAGTTTTCTACGTTCCCTGTTCACACCATACATGTGCGGTGGTGTGTAGAAAAACAAAGCTCAATGGACATGGTGTGAAGCCCTAAAATCTGCACTCCAGGAAAACTCAACACTACCCTTGCAGTAGGGCTCCACCACACTGCAAGGGTTAAATGCTTGTGTTGCCTTCAACTTGTATAAAAATGTGAGTTATAGTAAAACGTACTGACCGTCCAATCTGGAACGGCAAGGGATCTGGCTAGGGGGACAGGCTGGGGCTCAAGAATATAATTTTCAAGACTGACTCCTTTTCAGTCACTGATGGAAGTCATATTCCAGAGATCATAACAACTTAACATACGCAGCATACAGAACCTTTTAAAACCCCTCCTGCACCTAAGTGCTTGGGATCACTTTGTTGAGAATTAATAAAACCCGAGGGAACCACAACTGCGCAATGATTGTACCTGATCTCTGGAGACAAATTAAGAAACCTCTGAACACACTCAGACTCAAACAAGATCTTCTACGGCAGAGATACAAAACCACAAACCGTAGAGACCAAACCCTGAGAACATCTCATGGTGACCCCCCTCCCTAAGTTTTTGTGGACCACAAAATCCCTCACAGCTGTTCTATCAAAAGCATACACTACAGAATACAGGTGTTGTCATACAATGACCATGTTCTGCTGGTTGTCCCAAAGGATCACAGCTGCAAACACATTTCTGGAACAAAAGCAGTCACATGAACCTTGTTAATGCCAACTCCTATTCAGCATTTGTAGCTACGGATAATTCATTCAGGCCAGGTTCACATCATTTTCCTGACCAGATCTGGAACGTGGTGCATTGTGTTTTTACCGCTTTTTTTTAAGCTTAAAATGGGCTTTCAGGTGCAGTTCAGTGCATTTGCATACGTTTTTCTTGCGTTCCGGACCAGAGAAAATTAGACCAGAAGTTTTTTGGGTTTTTTTGTCTGGACCGAACAGACTGCTGGTGTGCACAAACCCAGGAATACCATAGGGATACTTTTTTGGTCTTGGAACAAACTGTTCTGGTCTGGACATGATCCAGACATGGTGTTAACAAGCCCTAAGGCTGGGTTCACACCATTTCCCGGACCATATCTGGAATGTAGTGCATTGTGTTTTTGCGGTGTACCAGTATTTTTCTGGTCTGGTATGGAACTGATGCGCTGGTGTGAACAGAGGCCAGAAACAGCATAGGGAGACATTAGGATGCATTTTCGGTCCGGAAACAATCTGGTCTGGTGATGATCTGGATGTGGTGTGAATGGGCTCTTAAGGTTTGCTTCAGGACACTGGTCTGATCCCACTGATACTCAATGCTCTAGTACCATAACCAACACTACTCAAAAACTGTCACAACTCTAAGGGCTTGTTCACATTACGTCCAGATCATTTCCGGACCAGAAATCGAGTTTAACTAATAGCAAATTGTTGCAAGTGAAACACAATCTGCTGCATGTGATGGTTCCACGTTATCAGAAAAGTCATTAAAGGAGAACTATGGGGTCAGTGTTTTTCCCCATAGTTCTCCTTAGGGTAACGGGAGGACACAAACTAGCGTCCTCCCGTTACCCTAAGCTCAGTATACCGCGAGCTACAGCTCGCGGTATACTGAGACGCCGCACCTGGAGCGGATCCCGACATAGATGACGGGATCCGCCCAGCTGCGTGAGTGACAGCTGGCTCTGCCTACCTAGAGGCAGAGCCAGCTGTACCCGCCCCCTCCCCCGTCCGTTCCGCCAGTCAGCGCTGGCAGATCGGAGCGGGGAGAGGGGAATCCAGCCCCTCCCCGTCACGGCAGAGAGCCGTGACAGGATCGAGAGGTGAGCGAACCCGGTATGTGTTCCCTCACCTCCCGATCTACTGAGCCGACCTGTGACAGTCTCATTGTCACAGGTCGGCTTAGAACTATGAGGTGAGTGGAAATCACTCATCTCATAGTTCTCCTTTAAAGTGGACCTTCAGTCCCTTTTCTTGTTTTTCTACATTATTGCCCCTAAACCTCTCACCTCATCACAGACATACATTTCGCTTTATGTTGGGAGGGTTTGTTGCGCCGCCTGTGTTACCTTACCTAAGCCAAAATGATGTCCACAGCAGCCTGGTGCCCTCTGAGATACTCATGTCATGCATCTCAGGACGCTTCGGGGTAATCTAGTAGTGACTGCACATGCACCGCGTGGCGTCATCAGAGACCCGGCTGCAAAAATTTGAAAGATGCAGCCGGCTCCGGATGATGTAAGCAAAGGCTATGGTGTAGAGAGACCCACCATTTGGCAGTGGGACACCAGCTCTAGATGTGTGTGAGTATAAGTTTTGAGAATAATCTAGGGAACCAGGTTAGGCAGGGGAATACATTTTTACCTGGAGGTGAAGTGCCTCTTTAAAGTGACATTAAACCTTCCTTTTTTTTTTTCTTTCTTTGGAAGGGTGGCACAGATCGTGTCCAGATCTGTGCGTTTTGACGAAAACGTTTCAATTCCTCGTTTTCTAGTGGGTCCCCGCATTACTGCCTCACCCGCCTCCAGCACGGGTGCAGCAATAAGAAAAAGCGGATAGTATAGTGTTCCCGCAGTGTCTGTGTGTGTCCATAGGCCAGCTACGCCCCTCTTCGACGCCCAACAGGTTGATTAATGGCAGAAGGAGCCTATGGCTCCTGTGCCCTCAATCTCCTCCCCTGCAGCCAGAAAGTTTGGGACAGAGGATCGCTGCGGGGAACAGGTCAAAAAGGTACCCTGTACCTTGAAAGCTGAAAAGCATATATCAGGGGTTGGAAATCTAGATTTGGTTGCCCTATGCATTATCTATACCAAAGGCTTGCTGCATGGGGGGGTAGTCTAAAACATATTGGAACACCCAGCCCCATCTTACCAAAATTTATGTCACAGACACGATCTACACCAGCAGTCCTCCGCCTACTGCTCATGAGCCACATGGAGTTGTTTGTTGCCTTTGTAGTGGCTACCAGAAGCTTCTCAGAACTTTATATTTCAACCCTCCACCCCTCACTGTACAAGAATCTACCGGTGGCCTCAGTCATATATCCCCATTAAATAAAATGATTCAGTCTCCCACATCACCAATTTTTATACTTCGTATGGCCAACCATCACTTGTCATAGTTGGATGTGGCTCGTGAGCTAAGGTCTAAATCATGAAAATTTGGCAAGCAGTGGATGGATTGGACCAATCCAATCATTACACTAAAACCTTGCTTAGATTAACCTCTTGCCGTCCGCCCGTAGTAAAAAAACGGACGGACGGCACTGCAGCATCTGCGGGTTGCCGTCTCCAGACGGCAATTTTTTTCTGCTCGCGCGCGCCCCCTAGCGGGCACGCACGGGCAGAAAAGACCCGCTAAATGCACACACCCGTTACCGGGTGTTTCACATATAGGCGATCGGCGGG